>NC_064642.1:439546291-439849321 GCF_023864345.2 Schistocerca serialis cubense | reverse complement strand
ACCATTTTATCCCTCTGTCCCCATCAAACTCGCGTCTCTACCTTCATTTCTTTCTTTTTGTTTTAGTAGACTTCACTGTAAACAAAAGGAGACGTTAGATGAGAAATCAATGAGGCAAAGTCCCGTCCCATCTCCGATAACATTCTATCTGGACGTTGAGCAAGCAGTAAAGGAAACCAACCAGATATTATGAAAGGTAATCAAAGTTCATTGGTTTCCTTTACTGCTTGCTCAACGAGTGAGATATTATGAAAGGTAATCCAAGCCCCACTCCCCTTCCCAACCATGAACCATGAACCTTGACGATGGTGGGGAGGCTTGCGTGTCTCAACAATACAGATAGCCGTAGCGTAGGTACCACCTCAACGGAGGGGTATCTGTTGAGAGACCAGACAAACGTGTGGTTCCTGAAGAGGAGCATCAGCCTTTTCAGTAGTTACAGGGGCAACAGTCTCGATTATTGACTGAACTGGCCTTGTAACATCAACCACAACGGCCTTCCGGTGTTGGTTCTGCGAACCGCTGAAGGCAAGGGGAAACTACAGTTGTAATTTTTCTCGGGGGCGTTCAGCTTTACTGTATGGTTAAATGATGACTGCGCCCTCGGTTAAAATATTCCGCAGATAAAATAGTTCCCCATACGGATCTCCTGGAGGGAACTATTCAGGAGGTCGTCGTTGTAGGGAGAAACAAAACGCATCGGGGCGTAGAATGTCAGATCCCTTAATTGGGCAGGTAGGTTAGAAAATTTAAAAAAGGAAGTGGATGGGTTAAAGTTAGATATAGTGAGAATTAGTGAAGTTCGATGGTAGGACGAACAAGATTTCTGGTCAGGTGAATACAGGGTTATAAATTCAAAATCAGAGAGGTGAAATGAAGGAGTAGGTTTAATAATGAGAAAAAAATAGGAACGCACATAAGCAACTATGAACAGAATAGTGAACGCTTTATTGTAGCCAAGACTGAAACGAAGTCCTCACCTACCACAGTCCAGTTGATATGCCAACTAGTTACGCAGATGAGGAGACTGAGGATGTGTACGATGATATAAAAGAAATTATTCAGATAATAAAAGGGAGCAGAGAATTTAATACTCATGGGGGACTGGAATTCGAAAGTAGGAAGAGAAAGAAAAGTAGTAGGTGAATATGGACTGGGGGAAATGAATGAAAGAGGAAGCCGCCGTATCGAATTTTGTACCGAGCATAGTTTAATCACAACTAACACTTGCTTAAAGAATCATGAGAGAATGTTGGAAGAGACTTGGAAACATAGGAAGGCTTAAGATTGATCAGACAATGGTTAGACAAAGATTTAGGCACCAGATTTTAAATTTTAAGACATTTTCAGGAGCAAATGTGGACTCTGACCACAATCTATTGGTTATGAACTGCGGAATAAAACTGAAGAACAAACTGCCTGTTGGCTTCTGTCTTGGGTTCTTTGGCCAAAGTTAATCTCATGATTCTACTGACGTTTCGGCACCACAAATGGCTGGCATTGTTCTAAGCTTCACCCTCCATTGCCGGTGGTGAACTGGAGCCGAGCTCGCGGCAGCAGACTATATGTGCCTGGCGCGCCAACGTCCGAGAGCTTCTCCGTGGTCATTTCCGGTGCGGTTCTCCTCTTGCTACCTGCGACGGTCTTTCGTTGCAATACGGGAAGCCAGGATCCGTTTACCTTATGCTTTCCTCCTTCTTGTTGAAGCTGTCCGCGTGTTTTTCTATTTCTACAACTTCTCTGAACAAGCGCGTGTGATAGTGCTTCTCTACAGCCAGAAGTTCTGTGTCGGCTAATTTTATTACGTGGTCGGTCTCACTTAGCGCGTGCTCTGCCACGGTCTATTTCTCCACTTGCCCCAACCTGTAATGTCGCTTATGTTCTTTGATCCTGGTGTTGATTGATCGTCCAGTCATTCCGACATAAACTTTTCCGCATGTGCATGGTATACGGTATATTCCCGACAATGCAAGTGGGTGCCTTTTCTCCCTTGCCGATCTAAGAGACTCTTTCATCTTCCTTGTCGGTTTGAAAATCGTCTTTACGCCGTGTTTGCGCAACATACGGCCGATTCTGTCCGTCATTCTGGGAATGTATGGCAGAAAGGCCGTACCCGACGTTTCTTTTTCTGATTCCTTACTTCGCTGAGTGTTTGGCTCTGTTACACTTCTAATCCCATTACTCCTCAGAACCCTTTCGTGGCGTTGCATTTCACGTCTAAAGGCGCTGCGGCTCACATATTCATCTTGCTCGCGTTACGAGCGTGTTAATCATGCCTCTTTTCTGGCTCGGTTGGTTTTCGCCATCCCTTGTGACCATAACATCTAGCAATGGCTGTTATTTCTCCTTTTCTACTTCCTTGGTAAATTTTATGTTGGCATGGAGGCTCTTCAGGTGTCTTAGAAAGTCATCGAACTGTTCTTCACCACGGCTGCACACAACGAAAGTATCATCGACGTATCTGTACCACACCTTCGGGTTGCAAGTCGCCAAGTCCAGTGTCTGTGCTTTGAAATGTTCCATGAAGAAGTTGGCCACCACTGGACTAAGAGGACTACTTATGGCGACGCCTTCCAGCTGTTCGTAGAAATTGCCGTTCCATGTGAAATAGCTCGTGGTGCGACATGCATGGAAGAGCTTTGTGATGTCTTGGGGAAAAATTGAACCGATGTGCTCCAGAGTGTCACTGAGTGGCACTTTCGTGAACAAAGAAACAACATCAAAGCTGACCAGGATGTCGTTTGGTGCAAGCATCAGTTTCTTTAGCTTCTCACTGAAATGTCGTGAGTCCTTTATGTATGTGTCGGTCTTCCCCATGTGCGGCTGGAGCTGAGAGGCCAAGTGTTTTGCCAGTTTATACGTCGGTGACCCAGGAGAGCTAACAATCGGTCTTAGTGGCACGTTTTTCTTATGGATATTGGATAATCCATATAGCTGAGGTGGTAGGGCCAGCAGAGAAGACGCCTTGATTAATCGATTCGTATTCCGTGTGATACGCTACGTCGGATCTGCGCTTGGTTTTCGGTACATCGTCGGATCTAATATGTCTCGCGTCTTTTGCTCATTCCCCTTATCGGCTGGCACTACCAATATACTCTTGTAGGCGTTTAGATTCTTAATGGCTTGTACATCTTCTTTCTTCAGTTTGCAAGCTGGTGGTTTTGCTAGGCGCAGAGACCTTTGGAGAAAAGAGAACCACCTGCATGTACATGAAGAGCTCAGATGGAAACCAGTCCTAAGCAAAGAAGGGAAAGCACAAAGGTGAAAGAGTATATGGAGTGTCTATACAAGGGATATGAGCTTAAGGACAATATTATGGAAATGGAAGAGGATGTAGAGAAAGTTGAGAAGGAAGATATGATCCTGCGTTAAGAATTTGACAAATCACTGAAAGACCTAAGTCGAAAAAAGGCCCAAGGGGTAGAAAACATTCCGCTAGAGCTACTGATAGCCTTGGGAGAGCCAGCCATGACAGAATTATTCCATCTGGTGAACAAGGTCTACGAGATATTACTAATTATTCTGAAAATTACCGAACTATCATTCTAATGAGTCACGGCTGCAAAATACCAACACGAATCATTTAATAAAGATGGAAAAACTCGTAGAAGCAGAACTCGGGGAAGATCAGTTTGGATTCCGGAGAAGTGTAGGAACACGCGCGGCAATACTGACCCTATGTCTTCATGTACAATATGGGTTAAGGAAAGTCCAACCTACGTTTATAGCATCAGTAGCCAACTTTTCACAATGCTGGCTGTAATATTCTCTTTCAAATTCTGAAGGTCGCTGGTGTATATGCAGGGAGCGAAAGGCTATTTACAATTTGTACAAAGACCAGAAGGCAGTTATAAGAGTCAAGGGGCACGGAAGGGAAGCAATAGCCGAGATGGGAGTGAAACATTGTTGTAGCCCATCCCAGATGTTATTCAATCTGTATACTGAGCAAGCACTAAGGGAAACAAAAATCTGAAGTAGGAACTAAAATCCATGGAGAAGAAATAAAAACTTTGCGGTGTGCCGATAACATCGTAATTCTGTCAGAGATAGTAAAGAACTTGGAAGAGCAGTTGAACGGAATGGATAGGACCTTGAAAGGAGAATATAAGGCAAAAAAATGTAAATGTTGTGTTACTGGGGCCATCCATCGAGTAAACCGTTCGCGGGGCAAATTCGGCGACTTGCTCGTCGATGGAGGTGAAATGATGATGATTAGGACAACACAACATCCAGCCCCTGAGCGGAGAAAATCTCCGACACAGCGGGGGATCGAACCCGGGGGTTCGGGCCCTTAGGATTGACATTCTGTCGCGCTGACCACTCAGCTACCGGGGGCGAACAGGACATAAGATGAACATCAACAAAATCAAAAAGAGGATAATGGAATGTAGTCGAATTAAATCAGGTGATGCTGAGGAAACTAGATTAGGACATGAGACACTTAAAGCAGTAAATGAGTTTTTCTATTAGGGAAGCCAAGTAACTGATGATGGTGGAAATAGGGAGGTCATATAATGCAGGCTGCCAATGGCAAGAAATACGTTTCTGAATAAGAGAAATTAGTTGACGCCGAGTATGGATTTGAGCCTCAGGAAGTCCCTTCTGATAGGTACTTATATGGAGTGTAGCCATGTATGGCAGTGAAACATGGGCGATAAATAGTTTAGACAAGAAGAAAATAGCTTTCGAAATGTGGTGCTGCAGAAGAATGCTGAAGATTAAATGGGTAAATCAAATAACTAATAAGGAGATACTGAACAGGACTGAAGAGAACAGTAATTTGAGCTCAATTTGACGAAAAGAAGGGATCGGTTGGTAGGACACATTCTGAGACATCAAGAGATCACCAGTTTACTACTGGACGGAAGCGTGTAGAGTAAAAATCGTAGAGAGTGACCAAGAGTCGAATAAGTAAGCAGATTCAAAGGGATGTAGGTTGTGGTAGTTACTTGGAGATGAAGAGGCTTGCATAGGGTAGAGCAGCATCAAATCAGTCTTCGGACTGAGGACCACAGCAACAACAACAGCAACAACAACAACAACAATCAGAGTCCATGGAGGAAGTAATAAAACTTAGATGTCTGGCGATGACATTGTAATCAAGTGAGAGACGTCAAATGACTTGGAAGATCAGCTGAACGGAATAAATATTGTCTTGAGAAGAGGGTATAAGATAAATATTAACACAAAAATAATGGTAATAAAATACAGTCAAATTAAAAAACGTTGCTACTGAGAGACTTAGATAAGGAAATGCACACCCACCCACACACACACACACAAACACAAACACACACACACACACACACACACACACACACACACATACACACACACACGGCTTAATCCGGCTACACAACGCAAAAACTAAATTCTAAAAACCTGCTGAGACATCAGAGAAAATGCGTCTGAAGACTCTTAGGAAGAGACACCGCATATATTAGTGGGGAACGTATGGCTTCTGCTTCATTCCACATCTCAGCTTTCTTAACAACCTATCTTGTGTGTCTTCAATGGACAAGTTTCTATCGGTCACGCTGCTTTCTATCCCTTGAAGCTTCTTATCGGGTTTTTCTCTGTCCGTTCTGCTTGTCGGTCTGTGTTCAAATATTTATTGGATATTCTTTCTTGTCCCATTCTCATTAAGGGCCCCAACAACAAAAGTTCCCTACGTTCTGTTTCATCCATATGTATCTTTCTTGTGTGTTATGTCCCGTACATTCTCCTTAAATTTTGTTCTATGTTCCGAACGGGAGATTCTTGATGCTCGTCATAGAAAGTCCATTTCTACAGCTTTCATCTTCTAGTGGTTCTTTTCTGTTATTGTCCAGCACTCCGAAACATAGGTGGTAATTAACCCAATAATGGCCTTACATATATTAAGTTTTGTTTCATTTCAACTTTTGCAGACCATAAGATGAAATTCAGTTTTGATATCTCTCTTCTTCCTGAGCACAATCCGTTTCTCAAGTTATCTTCACATGTTCCATCTTTATTAATAGAGTATACACGCTAGGTCTTCATATCTTTCACAGTTACCTATGGTTACATTGTTCTGTATATCAATATCTACTGATTGTCTTCCCTTGATTAAGTATTCTGTGTTCTTGACCTTCAACTGGTGTCCCCATTTATTGCATTTGTCTATTAATTTTCTTACCATATAGAAGATATCTTCAGTGAATTGCATTTCTGCAAAAAACTTTACATTACCGCAAACTGTCTTATATTCGCTACTGCAAAATGTACGTATCTACGCTGAAAAATGTTAGAAATGCAAAATTACAACACCCTGCCTTTAAAACTAGTAGCGAAGCACACAGCTTGCCCCCGTGAAAGACTTGTAGTGGGCTGGTACAGATGTGCAATTCTTTTTACATACTTTAATAACGATGAATTACCACGACGATATTTATCTCACAGTTCGATGACAACAATTAATTTTGACGGTCATGTCTGTTATTTTTCATTTATAATGGACTGTCAAAGCCCAGCTAAGCTTCATTCGCAGTTCCTGTAACACTATCGTAAGATCGTGGATAGAATGAAAAGTTTGTAAAATAGTTGTTTTATATGTCGATGAAACGACTGCGCACCATCTGTAGTTCTCATTACATTATTTGGTATACTGGCCGATGAATTAGGGAGAATTTTACAACATTCGCTTACATAGCTTTCAAGTAAACAGTTTGGAAAAAAAATTGGACCGATTTTGAGTGGCACAATGCTATGCAACCCTATGAACGTATCATCCACTGTGCTTAGAGGTATAAATCTTAATCCAAACGTATATTTCAAAAACTTTTCGAATTCTGACTGAGGGTTAGTACACTCAGAACGAAACCCAAGTTTGACTGTCTTCCGATAACATACTGACCTAAGTGAAAACTCCAGCTTTTAATGTTAATGCATGGAAAGAACTACCGTGCCGCCACATGAACTGCATCTTCAAAATCTAAAATTAATGCTTCAGGGTTCAAATGTTTCGTGCAGAAACTACGAACACCATTCCACAAGCATCCGTACGTTGATACAATTTTTCGTCACATGAAACACAAATCGACGTGGGCATACTCCTAGGTAGAAATATGGGAGAGATTGTCACTGAAATGATACAGGATTTGGGCTACACATTAAAACAAAGGCGTTTTTTAGAGCAACGGAATCTTCCCACGAAATTCCAATCACCAACGATCTCCTCAAAATGCGAAAATATTATGTTGACACTGACCTAAATAGGGAGAAACGATCACCACGATAAAATAAGGGAAGTCAGAGCTCGTACGGAAAGATATAGGTGTTCCTTCTTTCCGCGCGCTATACGAGATTGGAATAACAGAAAATTATGAAGGTGGTTCGATGAACCCTCAGCCAAGCACTTAAGTGTAATCTGACAGAATATCCATGAAGATGTAGATGTAATTTCTAGAGTTAACGCAAATGTTTCAGTGAATCCCAAAATGTCCCATCGGCTAATGCAGTATGCATGTTACTGCACAGATGTTGCAGATGTTTAGACGAGTGTTAGTTTCCAAGTCTACGAAGCAGAAACTTTCTTCTCGCTTTGTTAAAGTATGTAATTTGCTAACTGCTCTAAGTCTCCTTCGTAGTACAAGGATGTGTATGCATCGGCTTCCTTCGGGCTCTGTATATGAGAAAAGAAAATTAGCTTTTTTCTGTATATGATAGCTGGTTGACCGAGATAATTCTCTCGTACTACTGTACTAGTTCGTGGAGTTAGTTCCCCACACGCTTTTCCTATGTAATTATTCCCCATTACATGTGGTTTAATAACCCTAACGTTTCCATGTTCTTAGTGTCTCTTTAATACACTATTTCACTTATTTCCGCAGTATTCTGTAAAGTGACGATACAGTTCTTCTCCATGCACCTGCAGGAAACGTTACCCGTCCTCATTTTACGCTGTATTTACAAACTATCCTCAATAATGCAGTCCATTCAACGACGTGTAATAGCTTATATTAAGTCCATTCTTTGAACACTTAAAGTGACAAGAAAAAAGTAAATGCATATACATATCACTGTCGAGATTTCATTTTTGGAAATTTGTTGTACGTTCCTATGGGACAAAACTGCTGTAATCATCGGTCCCTAGGCTTCCACGCTACTTAATCTAACTTAAACTAACTGACGCTGAGGACAACACACACCCATGTCCGATGGAGGACTCGAACCTCTGAAGGGGGAAGCAGCACGAATCGTGGCAAGGCGCCTCAGGACGCACGGCTACCCCGCCCGGCGAGACTTCATTCCACCACCTAAGCAAAGCAATATAATCCGGCTATGTACATGGAGATACCCAACACACCATCTAAGGCAACATACAGCCTTCTTATCTTGTGTAGTCGCATTTATAGTAATTGTAGCCTTTGGCCGTGGAATCAACACACGGTCTTGGGTCCAGCGGCATCTGCAAGCAGTGGTAGTTAATTTTGCAGGATTGGATACAATAAACGCAGAGATGCAAGATTTACGTAGTATGTAATTAGGAATTTAATTTAGCAGTAATGGAAATTTATTTTTTGCGGTAATGATGAAGTATTTTTTTGCTGTTTTACAAATTGTATATGCGGAATTTTTCGTCGCGTTTTTGCGCATTTTCTATCAAACCGGATCATAATCATCAGTCACAACCACCACCTGATCTTTTTTTTTTTTGTTCATTACTCTTCTGACTGACTTGATGCGACCCGCCACGAATTCCTCTCCTGTGTTAACCTCTTCATCTCAGGTAGCACTTGCAACCTACGTCCTCAATTATTTGCTGGTTGTATTCCAATCTCTGTCTTCCTCTACAGTTTTTGCCCTCTACAGGTGCCTCTAGTACCATGGAAGTCATTCCGTCATGTCTTAACATATGTCCTATCATCCTGTCCCTTCTCCTTATCACTGTTTTCCACATATTCCTTTCCTCTCCGATTCTGCACAGAACCTCCCCATTCCTTACATTATCAGTCCCCCTAATTTTCAACATTCCTTTGTAGCACCACATCTCAAATGTTTCGATTCCCTTCTGTTTCGGTTTTCCCACAGTCCATGTTCCACTACCATACACTCCTATACTCCAGACGTACATTCTCAGAAATTTCTTCCTCAAATTAAGGCCGATATTTGATATTAGTAGACTTCTCTTGGGCAGGAATGCCCTTTTTGCCGTTGCTAGTCTGCTTTTGATGCCCTCCTTGCTCCGTCCGTCGTTGGTTATTTTTCTGCCTAGGTAATGGAGTTCCTTAACTTCATCCGCATTGTGGCCTTCACTCCTGATGTTAAGTTTCTTGCTGTTCTCATTTCTACTACTTCTCATTACCTTCGTCTTTTTTGATTTACTCTCAATCCATATTCTGTACTCATCAGACTGTTCATTTCGTTCAGCATATCATGTAATTCTTCTTCACTTTCACTCAGGATAGCAATGTCATCAACGAATCGTATCACTGATATCCTTTCACCTTGAATTTTAATTCCACTCTTGAACCTTCCTATTACTTCCATCATTGCTTCCTCAATGTACAGATTGAACACTAGGGGCTAAAGGCTACATCCATCTGTTACACTCTTTTCAATACGAGCACTTACTTCGTGCTCGTCCGCTCTTATTTTTCCCTCTTGGCTGTTGTACATATTGTATATGACACGTCTCTCCCTATAGCTTACCCCTACTTTTTTTCAGAATTTCGAACATCTTGCACCATTTCACATCGTCGAATGCTTTTTCCAGGTCAACAAACCATATAAACATGTCTTGATTTTCCTTTAGCCTTGCTTCCATTATCAACCACAATGTCAGAATTGACTGCCTCGTGACTTTACCTTCCCTAGAGCCAAACTGGTCATCATCTAGCGCATCCTCAACTTTCTTTCCCATTCTTCTGTATATTATTCTTTTAAGCAACTTGGGTGTACGAGCTGTTAAGGTGATTGTGCGATAATTCTCGCACTTGTCAGCGGCCTTCGGAATCGTGTGTATGATGGTTTTCCGAAAGTGAGATGGTATGTCGCCAGACACATACACTCTACACACCAACGTGATTAGTCGTTTAGTTGCCACTACCCCCAATGATTTTAGAAATTCCGATGGAATATTAACCCTTCTGCCTTATTTGATCTCAAGTCCTCCAAAGCTCCTTAAAATTCTGATTCTAATAATGGAACACCTATTCCTTGTAAACTGACTCCTGTTTCTTCTTCTATTACATCAGACAAATCTTCCCCCTCATAGAGGCTTAATGTATTCTTTCCACCTATCCGCTCTCTCTTTTTCATCTAACAGTGCAATTCGCGTTGCACTCTTAATGCAACCACCCTTGCTTTTGATGTCGAGGAAGGTTGTTTTGACTTTCCTGTAAGTCGAGACTGTTCTTCAGACAATCATTTCTTTTTCGATGTCTTCACATTTTTCCTGCAGCAATTTCGTCTTAGCTTTCATGCACTTTCTATTTATTTCATTCCTCAGCGACTTATATTTCATTATTCCTGAGTTTCCCGGAACATTTTTGTACTTCCTCCTTTCATCGATCAATTAAAGTATTTCTACTGTTACCTATTGTTTCTTTGCAGTTACCTTTTTTATACCTATGTTCTCCTTCCCAAATTCTGTGATGGCCCTTATTAGAGATGTCCATTCCTCTTCAACTGCACTGCCAACCAAGCTATTCGTTATTACTGTATCTATAACATTAGAGAACTTCAAACCTATCTCGTCATTCCTTAGTATTCTGTATCCCACTTCTTTGCGTATTGATCTTTCCTGACTAATCTCTTAAGCTTCAGCCTACTTTCCGTCACTACTATATTGTGATCTTCGTCTATGTCTGCTCCTGGAGACGCTCATAAACCAGTATCTGATTTCGGAATCTCTGTCCGACCATGATGTAATCTAACTGAAGTTTTCCCGTATCACACGGTCTTTTCCAAGTATACCTCCTCCTCTTGTGATTCTTGAACAGAGTATTCACTATTACTAACTGAAACGTGCTACAGAATCCAATTAGCCTGTCTTCTCTTTCATTTCTTGTCTGCAGTCCATATTCTCCTGTAACCTTTCTTTCTACTCCTTCCTCTACAACTGCATTCCAGTCTCCCATTACTATTAGATTTTCATGTCCATTTACATACTGTATTACCCTTTCAATACCCTCACACACTTTCTCTATTTCTCCATCTTCAGCCTGCGACGTCGGCATGCATACCTGAACTATCGTTGGCGGTGTTAGTTTCTGTCGATTCTGATAAGAACAACCCTATTACTGAACTGTTCACAGTAACACACTCTCTACCCTACCTTCCTATTCATAATGAATCCTATTCCTGTTACACCATTTTCTGCTGCTGTTGATATTATCCTATACTCATCTGACCAGAAATCCCTGTCATCTTTCCACTTCACTTCACTGACACCTACTATATCTAGATTGAGCCTTTGTATTTCTCTTTTCAGATTTTTTAGTTTCCCTACCACGTTCAAGCTTCTTCAATTCCACGCCTCGACTCGTAGAACGTAAAACTTTCGTTGATTATTCGATCTTTTTCTCATGGCAATCTCCCCATACGCAGTCCCGTCCCTGAGATCCGAATGGAGACTATTCCGGAATCTTTTCCAATGGATAGATCATCGTGACACTTCTTCAATTACAGTGCACAAATCCTATGGATACACGTTATGTTTCTCTAATGCAGTGGTTTCCATTGACTTCTGCATCCTCATTCCGTTGATCATTGCTGATTCTTGCGGTTTAGGGGTAGTTTCCCACCCCTACGACAAGAGAGCGCCCTGAACCTCTGTCCGCTCCTCCGTCCTCTTTGACAAGGCCGTTGGCAAATAAAAGAGTATACACAGAGTGGTCTTCTAAGTAAATGAGCAATTTGCGCAGTTTTGCTGGGCGATTTGTAGACAAACTTTTGCTACTTATGTAATAAAGTAAATGGTAATTTCAGAAGAAAATAGGATTTAAATGCAGCCTAGCAACAACAAGTAAAGCGTTTCTGAAAAAAGAGATGTGTCTTAAAATCGAATGTACATGTAGTTAGTAGTAGTTAGTTTCTGACGGTATGTGTCTAGAACTGACGACACCGTGTACGCAGGTGTGAAGTCGAAGATAAACACTTCGGACAGTGAGTGAATGACAGATTTTGATATGTGGTGCTACAGAAGACTGCTGGAGATAGGGCTGGTATATGCGTTGACTAATGAAGATGGGCAGAACGGAATTATTGAGAAATTAATTGCATGGCATAACCTGACTAAAAGAGGAGATGATTGACAGGACTCATCGAATGGTATCGAGGTACAGTCCATATGTATATTCAGGGAAGTGTGAGCTGTAAAGATTTTTTTTTTTAGTCATCAGTCTTGTTGCTTACTCGATGCGGCCCGCCACAAATGTCGTCCTCAGTTATTTTTTAATGTATGGCGCTTTGGATCTCTGCACCCACTTACAGTTTTACGCTCTACAACTTTCTGTAAGGAAATGTCAGTGATTTACTAATATCTCTCAACAAATGTCCTGTAATATTTTTCTTTATTTTTGTCAGTGTTTTCGGTGTACTTGCTGTTTTCTTAAACTTTCGGCCTGTTATTTTCGCAGTTGCAGATATACAAGTTGTATAGTTCAAATCTCACCTTTAGAAACCGTAATGAGTTCTGATTAAGACCAAACGCGTTTCACTTTACTCTAAAGCATCTTCAGCAGTCAGTGTAACAATATGATTCTTTTCCTCTTACGATTTGGCTCGTTAGAATCATAAACAGTTTGTGTGCTTTAACTTACTATTGCAAACTGTTCAAATTCTTATAATTACTCACTACTTTTTGTTGTTTGTTTCTTATACGTGGTAGATTTATACACGCAGCACTTTCACTAATACTTAAGTATATTCACGTTTTTGTGCAGTGAATAACCTCTGTCACGTCGCCTTTTCGTGTGTTTTGTTTTACTTTTGCGGGATTCGTTAGATTTTGTTTGTTTTGGTAGTACTGTGAGCGTCTGCTATTATTCTCTCTCTCTCTCTCTCTCGCTCTGTGTGTGTGTGTGTGTGTGTGTGTGTGTGTAAAGAGAGCTAACATGTCCTAACTAGTGTATGTGTAAATTATTGCTATACTAAGGGACAGTAGTGGCTGATCTATGGTGGCTGTGTTGCCTAATATGTGATATTATTTTGCGGTGTCGAAGGGGTTGTCCTTTCTCTACAATGAGTGTAATTGGTTTCAGTAACTTCTGGTTCCTGATGTCTGTCTAGTCACTTATTATGTATTTCTACTCTATCGTTGCATTTTCAAACAGTTCTCTTGCATGTAAGAGTTATTTCTGTTACTGAATCTGTTTTTATGTCCTTTTTTATTGTCGTAGGGTGGTGGTTTCCTTGGCAGGTGTGTTCTGAAAATGTTCACCGCGCGGAGTGGTCACGCGGTTTGAGGCGTCATGTCACGGATTGCGTGGACCCTCTAGTCGGAGGTTCGAGTCCTCCTTCGGGCATGGGTGTGTGTGTTGTTCTTAGCATATGTTAGTTACAGTTAGTTTAAGTAATGTGTTAGTCTAGGGACCGATGATCTCAGCAGTTTGGTCCCTCACAGATTCACACAATATTTTTTTTTTGAAAATGCTGAACGGCCGGTGTCGTATTTCTACTATCTTTTGTGTTCCATATTCCCTATTTCAGAAGTCCTGCCTCTGTGACCTAAGTGTAGAGCATCGAAGCTGTTACAATGGCGAGGGAAAAGGCCAGATTTTTGGTGCACGGCGCAGTTGTCAGTGCATCTGCCTACTAAGCAGGAGACCCGGTTTCGAATGCTGGTCTGGAGCAAATTTTAAACTTTCCCTGTCTAATTAAATCAATGCCTACCGTCAGATAATGTAGTTATTTCCTCTCTGTGTCAAAGTATAGAAAAATTACTACACAGAAGAACTCAAAATGTAGAGAAGAACGCATGTGTTGATGGTGGAGTATTACGTATCGTAGTCCTGTGTTGAACTTCCACAGGTAAGCTAATAAACCAGTGGCTTTGCAAACCGTTTGCCTGATCTGCACATGACAGTTAACCGTATGTTTAATAGTAGAAGTTCGATTTGATCAGATAATCTCGAAGTATCTTTAGTCCGACGTGATACTATCGAAGGCCATTGCCAAGTCTGAAGCTTTTTTAGCTCAGACTTAGCCAGTCAGATGCCCATCCGATGTCATTCATGGACATGAGATGTTCGGGTAACGTGCTAAGAAGGCTTAAAAAACATGGTGCGCTTGCGAGAAGATTGGATATCCATTGTATGTATTCTGTTCATCGTTAATTTGATTTAGCATATTTTTTGAAAGCGAAATTGCATATTTTTGACGAGGAGACAAAGACACGAACTTTAAAGAGTTGTTTACGTAGGATAAGGGCTGTGTGAATGTGGTATATCTCTAGAAGGGTGCTCGGACCCCCATGTCTCTTACCAAGCCAAGCGCAGCTCCATTCGTTCAATGGGCATTAAACCAAAATCTCCTTTCTTTCTTAGTACGTTTGTTTGTGTGGCCATGTTCCGCAGCAGCTGTTAACATCTGTTATCACAGGCAGCAGGCTCTAGACAGATAACCTATAATGACAGATACTTTCTTCCTCTCCATGTCTATTCAAATGGTTTAAACGGCTCTAAGCACTGTGGGACTTAACATCTGAGGTCATCAGTCCCCTAGACTTAGAAGTAATTAAACCTAACTAACCTAAGGATATCACACACATCCATGCCCGAGGCAGGATTCGAACCTGCGACAGTAGTAGCAGGTCGATTTCGGACTGAAGCACCTGGAACCGCTCGGCCACAGTGGCCGGCTCCAGGTCTATTCCCCAGGACGTGTGACTGTGAAGATTTACACAGATATATTCTGCGGCCGTTAGTGACGAACTCGTCTTACAAGATTTCTCCATTCGAGCATATTGTGCTTATTCTGTGAATGAATTTCCTCAATAGTTTAAGAAGTGATAAGCTAGGTAGCCCCATGGAGTTTCTTTGTCTGGAAGCGTGTTGCTACTTGCCTCCATAGCAGTTTATCGACACAACAGGACAATAAGTTCAAAATGGTTCAAATGGCTCTGAGCACTATGCGACTTAACTTCTGAGGTCATCAGTCGCCTAGAACTTAGAACTAATTAAACCAAACTAACCTAAGGACATCACACACATCCATGCCCAAGGCAGGATTCGAACCTGCGACCGTAGCGGTCGCTCGGTTCCAGACTGTAGCGCCTAGGACCGCACGGCCACTCCGGCCGACTACAATAAGTGCGACATTAATTTTGAAAGACTTTGTAGATGGCATCTTTAACAGCATCCTGCAGCTTCCTATGTTAAATTAACAACTTCTTTCGATAGTGTTAAAAATTCCCTTATCTTCTTTTCATATCATAGCTACGGTGTGGCTTGTGTAAAACTTTTGGTATAAGTTGGTTGAGTTGCAACAGATTTTGTGGTATTTCATTTGTTTATTTATTTTGCGGCTTTTAAAAGTTATGTATCAACATTTTAGCGCACACGAGGAATGACAGTACTATAAATTCGGCTCGTTTCAGCCTCCTAAGTTCGCAGCTCGTGGTCGTGCGGTAGCGTTCTCGCTTCCCACGGCCGGGTTCCCGGGTTCGATTCCCGGCGGGGTCAGGGATTTTCTCTGCCTCGTGATGACTGGGTGTTGTGTGATGTCCTTAGGTTAGTTAGATTTAAGTAGTTCTAAGTTCTAGGGGACTGATGACCATAGATGTTAAGTCCCATAGTGCTCAGAGCCATTTGAACCATTTGAACCAGCCTCCTAAAAATACCTGTCGGGATTAATACACGTAACCAAAATGTGGGTAGAGTTGTGTTCTGTGGTAATTCAGTCATTCAGCAACTGCCAGCAGAATATTGGCTTTCAGAAGTTAGTCGGCACTTAATAGTCGATTTCATAATCCTAAATTGATTATAGTTGAATGTCAGTCCATCGCCATAATCTCAACTAATGATTAGTCCCGCCGTCCCAGCACGGTTCCATCTCGACATAGAGGAACAGTGGTGAGTGCTTTCTGGTGCCTCGTCGGTGCGGCATATTGTGAGAAATCTATTAGCAGAGTAGTTCCACTGTGGAACAGTTTACAACTCTACAATGACGAAGCGCTGCTCAGAGCAAATTAGATATTGCAATTTGTTTTAGTTTAATGACTACTCACAGTGTTCATTAGCTAGGACTCTAATGATATTCTCTGTTTTATTTTTATTTAATTAATTGCGTGAACTAATTCAGGAGATCTTTATACTTGACTCTACTATAAACTCGACATTACGGATGAAGAAATGCTGTGATATAAAAGCAACATTCCTCTTCTTGCGTGAAACTTAATTTAAGTAGCCGTTTAGGTTTTTATGTTGGTAACGCCACGTAGCGCTCAGTGTGAAAATCACTGACTGTGCTATGTGCAATCTGTGGCTGGGTGGCATTGTTGAAATTTTCGCTATTGTAGTGGTGGACAGTTGGATGTGAACAGCGCGTAGCGTTGTGCAGTTGGACGTGAGGCGCCAGCAGTGGTGGTTGTGGGGAGAGAGAAGGTAGAATTTTGAGAGCGGACGATCTGGACGTGTGTCTATCAGAAAGAGTAAATTTGTAATACTGTACGTCATGAACTGATATATATGTTGACTTTTGAATATTATTAAGGTAAATACATTGTTTGTTCTCTATAAAAGTATTTCATTTGTTAACTATGCCTATCAGTAGTTAATGCCTTCAGTACTTAGAATCTTTTATTTAGCTGGCAGTACTGGCGCTCGCTGTATTGCAGTAGTTCGAATAACGAAGATTTTTGTGAGGTAAGTGATTCATGAAAGGTATAGGTTATTGTTAGTCACTGCCATTCTTTTGTATGGATTGTTGAAAGTCAGACTGCGTTGCGCTAAAAATATTGTGTGTCAGTTTAGTGTTGATCAGAATAAGTAAAGGGAGAAATGTCTCAGTACATTCAGTTTTGTTCAGCTGTTTGAAAATCAAATAACTTAAGAGGTTTATCAGCACAGTAATTCATTAATTTTTCAAAGGGGACGTTACATTAGTAAACTGACGTCAATTCTATGGATGGATATTAGATATTACTGCTGGAACGAACTAGAAGAACTACCAGTTAGGAAATTCTGTAACTGATATTTACTCACACAAGATCAAAAGAGGTCAAAGGCCTACGAAAACTATGTTGCAAAGGCTGGCCTGCATGTAATATTGAACATACATGTATATACTATCTGGTCAAAATATCTCGTCAATCACTAGCGAATATGGGGTGTGTATAACCTTCGTCCTAACGACGTCTTGAACTCCACTGGAGACACTTTCAATGAGGTTCCTGAAGTTCTGTGGAGGAATAGCAGCCCATTCCCCCAGAAGAGCCAAAATCACAGCGGGTAATGAGGCTGGACCCATGGGTCTGGAGCAAAGTCGGCACTTTCTAACTCGTTCTAAAAGTGTGTCATTGGCTTGAGATCGGAACTCCGGGAAAGCCAGTCCATTTCAGGATTGATATTGTACACAAGTGGTTGCTTCACTGATGCTGCCTTGTGAAAGGGTGCATTATTACGCTAATACAATCGTTGTCCCCAAACTATTCCTCTACTACACGCACTACACAATGCTGAAAAATGTTTTCGTATCCTAGAGAATTTAGCGGTTTCTTGGGCACAATAAGGGAAACATACTTGAACGACAAGAAACACCCCCTTGCATTAACAGCACCTACTCCATAGTTGACGCTACAAAAGATGTAGTGCTCAACTGTTATAGCGTGTCTTATTACTCCACATCTCTCGTTTCATGTCCTCTACTGACCAGTGGTTTCGCTCTTTACTACATTTCAAGCGTCTTTTACTATAGGCCATTTTACTTTTTTTCAACTCCATACGCACATTCATTACGCTAGCTGGTAGTACTTCGGAATTCATAAGTGATTCCTCGTACTGATTTCATGTGAATTATTGCAACAGCCCTTCGCAGTGCTGAACGATTCCTGTCCGTCAGTACATAAGGTCTCCCTGGATTCTGTTTAGCTGTGGTTGTTCCTTCGCATTTCCACTTCACAGTCATTTCAGCTGCTGTCGAATAGGGCAGCTGTAGTAGGCTTGAAATGTCCCGGACATTTTACTCAGGTGACATCCAGTGACTGTAGCTGTTTCTCTGCTGCCTGCACAATACTATCCGCCTCCATTTATCCTGGTAGCTATCCCTCTCGCCACATCTAGCGTTCAGTTCCTCATTACATACGAATGTGTAGATACCTCTGATCAGATAGCGTACACAAGTTTCCATAAACGGTTCAAAGTGCACATAGATTATAATTGATGACCTTTACATTCAGTATATAGCCGTGTACTGCAGCTTGGAAACTATGCACACAGGAAATACACCAATGATCTTTGACCTTTCTAACGGATTCAAAGCAAGCTACAAAAACATAACCTCTTCGTAAGGAATCGCCGCAATCGGCAATAACTGACAACTCGTGTAACGGTAACTTACATTGCACATTGAGTGTATCAGATACTGAAAACACCGTAACCGTATGTTACAATGCGTATTCAGTGTATCAGATACTAACTGAAGAATAATTTTAGATTACTTATTTAAGGGTTTTAAAAATAAAGAAACTTAAAATTGTTGGTGTATTTATTTAGAGTAAGTGTACATACAGCTGTACGTTTAACTACATTTGAAACTTATGTAAAAGTATAGTCACTTAAGAGTAATTAAGTAAGAGACGAAAGAAGTCCACAGTCAATTGGAAGAGCAGTTATCTAACAGTCAGTTCTGTAGAGGCGACCTATAATTAAAAATATTTTAGTCTTCTTGTAGAGACACTTAATTAGCCAAGATTGCAAATATTTGTACATAGTAAGAGTGACCTCTACCTGAAGCTGAACCGACATGAAATAAACCTATCTAAAGAAATGCGACCGATAACATCTTTTAAACGTCACTGAACTGGGAGATACAGGTACTTCGTAACCATTTCCATAATGGAATTTTAATCTCTGTAAAAAGTAGAAGAGTACTCAAGATGAACTAAAAAAAAAAAAAAATTAAAAAAATGCACGATCTCGTAATGTTAGCTATCCACCACATAACCACGACCAAATGTGGTTTTAATCGTACCACAATCACAGCACATATTCCTCATATCATAGACCGTATTATTTACTATTGTGGAGCGATAAGCGAGTTTCTGTTGGTACTTACCTCCATGGACCTTGCAGGCAAGGAAGAGATCGTAACCCTCGAGAAATGGCCCTGCAATGGCACTCACTTCTCGGTCGTTGGAGTCGAAGATGGCAGGCGGCGAAGGTGGCACTGTGAATATCGTAGTACACTGAAAAACTTGCTCTCATGAAAATGTCAATATTTACACAAAATACATGCGTCAAAATCGTGATATCACGACTATTACTTAAGTCAGTACCGAATGTAAGGAAATTTTATGAGGTTGTGGAAAAACGTGATCGCCACAAAAAAGAGTTGACAGGAAATTATTACCTGTAGGGAAACAGCGATTCCGTGGCAACGTTTTTCATTAAAAAAAAAAATAGATATATTGCTGCTGCTCTCATTCACTTAGAATGACTACTGGGAAGCTGGTACTCTACTTACAGCAAATGCCGCAGATGGAAGGTGCATTGTCAAATGCCCAGTCGGGTTGACATTTCCATATTTTTACAAAATGTTTCGTCAAGTCCTTGGGTCAGTTGTGGATAAAAATTAACTGGTCGACGAAGTACACATTTTACCAATTGTCAAAAGTGCAACGGAATTTAGACTACCCACCGTGACGTCTGAGTGTGTGTGTGTGTGTGAGGGGGGGGGGGGGGGGGAGGGGAGGTGTTTGTCATGTAAACAGATATTCGACATCAAGGTATATGACTCGACAGAAAAACCACCCAGGCCCTCAGAAGAATATTGCACACAATATTTATGCCTGCTCAAACGGAATGGAAAAGGAAATTCGACGAATATTTTATTTGCTCTGTCTTATGAAGTCCTGCGCCGTAGTTGAGTGGCCTGCGTGGATGACTGAAATGCAGAAGACCCAGGTTCGATTGCCGTTACTGCCAGGAATTTTTCCTTGAGGGGAGAATTGCTAGTGTGTGCACTCAGCCTCGTGAGGCCAGCTGAGTAGCTGCTTGATAGAGTTGTAGCGGTTGCAAGCTCAGAAACCCGATAACGACCGAGAGACTGGTGTGTTGACTATCCAAGGACACCATTAGCATGGGAAGACACGGTGGTTGGGCGTTCCGAGTGGCCCGTCTAGGGCCACAATGTGGAGCTTTTAACTTATTGTCGCCGGCCTGAGTGGCCGAGCGGTTCTAGGCGCTACAGTCTGGAACCGCACGACCACTACGGTCGCAGGTTCGAATCCTGCCTCGGTCATGGATGTGTGTGATGTCCTTAGGTTAGTTAGGTTGTTCTAAGTTCTAGGCGACTGATGACCTCAGATGTTAAGTCCCATAGTGCTCAGAGCCATTTGAACCATTCTTTTGAACTTATTGTCTGTCCTTTGAAGGTAATCAATTACTGATCGAAATGTATCAAATGTTGAGAAACAATAAAATCTGGCAAATACTCTACACATTTGCTTTCGAGAATGAGTGAATGCGTTATACGGCCGTTTCCTGGTCGAGTAAACGTACCGGTAACGCGATGAGACAAATTATTTTAACAGAACGTCTGTGGTATCTACGGTATTTGAGAAGGCAGAACTGAAACTGTGTATTTTGAATTTTATTTATTTATTTATTACTGTGCTGCCTGCTTTTTGGGATGGAAAAGCAATGGTGGAATCTGTCTAGCTGCACCCGTAATGAAATAAAGTTTCCTGTTTATTAATGGGCCTTACATTGTTTACGGGAATTCAAACCATGAGTGGCAATCCCGATTTTCAATTACAGTTCGAGGGGCATGAAAGGGAAGCAGTGGTGGGAAGGGAGTGAGACAGGATTGTAGCTCATCCCCGATGTTATTCAGTATCTACATTGAACAAGCAGTAAACGAAATAATAGAAA
Source organism: Schistocerca serialis cubense (assembly GCF_023864345.2). Taxonomy (NCBI): domain Eukaryota; kingdom Metazoa; phylum Arthropoda; class Insecta; order Orthoptera; family Acrididae; genus Schistocerca; species Schistocerca serialis. The sequence goes on along the minus strand of NC_064642.1, from coordinate 439,828,262 downwards.
AATTTGGAGCAGAACATAAAGTCCTGGGAGAAGAAATAGGAACTTCGAGGTATGTCGATGACATTGTAATTCCGTCAGAGACAGCAAAGTACGTGGAAGAGCAGATAAACGGAAAGGAGGATATAGGATGTAAGTGAACAAAAGCAACACAAGCATAATGGAATGAAGTGGAATTAAATCAACTGATGCTGAGGAAACGAGAGTAGGGAACAAGACGATTAAGTAGTAAATGGGTTTTGATTTTTGGGCAGCAAAACCACTTAATGATGGCCGAAGTATAGAGGATATAAAATGCAGACTGGCAATGGCAAGAAAAGCCATATTTGTTAACACTGAATACAGATTTAAGCCTCAGGAATCTTTTCTGAAAGTATTTGTATGGAGTGTACCCATGTATGGAAGTGGAACATGGACGAAAGACGCTTTAGACAAGAAGAGAATAGAACTTTTGAAACGTGGTGCTTCACAAGAATGCTTAAGGTAGGTCAGTGACTAATGAGAAGGTAGTGAACAGATCTAGAAACAAAAAAAAATATATGGCACAACCTGGCTAGAAGAAGGGGTAGGTTGATAGGACACATTCTGAGACCACAAGGGATCATCAGTTTAGTAATGGAAGGAAGTATAGGAGACCAAAAGATGAAGGTAAAAATCGTAGAGATAGACCAAGAGATCAATACAATAAGCAGATTCAGAAGGATGTAGGTTGCAGCCGTTATCAGGATAGAGTAGCATGGAGAGCTGCAGGAAAACCAGTCTTGGGACTGAAGACCGCAAGCCGGCCGTTGTGGACGAGCGGTTCTGTCTGCTTTCCGCAGCGCTGCGGCGAGGACGTCTTGCTTAAGTCCCGTCCGCGCGGTCGCGAGTGCCCGTAGTTGTTTACTACTGCGTTGTCGCTAGTTTAGAGTACATCACTACCGACGCAACATGGCACATTCATACAAACAAACCACCATCAAGATCAGTTTTCAAACCGATCATGCACGACCGCGAGCTTTTGAAGTGGAACGTTTTCTACGTGACGAAGTTAAAATTGACCCGCGAGACATAATTGGTATCCATCACTCTATCACGAGCAGTGTTGTCTACGTCAAGCTAGTAAGTGACGAGGTATGCAACAGAATCGTGAGCGCACATGCGAACGATCTTAAATTCAAACATTCTGATGGCCATATTGGGGCGGTCTCTATCGATCACGCGAGGCTTGGCCTCCGTACGATACGCGTCTTCGAAATCCCTTTCGAAGTACCACCGGACGTAGTCACCGCGGCTTTCCAGCCCTACGGCAGAGTGATCAGCCATGTGGCCGAAAAATGGACCACCTTTACAACGTACCCCGTTCTTAACGGGGTACGACAGGTTAAAATTGAACTGACCAAACATGTTCCGTCATATCTTGTCATCGGCGGATGTAGGGCGATCATTATGTATGACGGCAGCCACGCACTTGCTCTGGTTGTGGCCAAGTAGGGCACGTCCGGTCGGATTGTCTCCGACGACGGCTTACTCAAATCCCGACAGGTGAATCTATGACTCCTTCTACGGTGACGATCCTTCCTCTGAATTACGCCGAAGTTACACGGGCAGCAACCTTTTCCGATGCTGACGACATTAGTCCGATAGCCGCCCCCGATGGCGAGACCAACATGGCTTCTGCAGTACAGGATCCGGCCTCTACAACGGCGCCCCCACCTTAAGATAATCACCGACCGACTTTGCAAGAAGGCGTGGATGCCAGGATGGACATCGACCCACGGGTTGTGCCGACAGCGGCTTTTCTTCCAGACACCGGAGCAGCTGACGAAATCCACCCCCATTCAGGTACTGAAACACACGTCCGTAAACAGCGTTCCCCGCGAAAACACAAGAGACGGCGGCGTACTCCATCGGACGAGTGTTTGCACGATCGTCTGACATGGACTGTGGAAATTCCGACGACAGTACCGGCGGTACGGAGGCCGCTGTAACTTCAAACTCACAGATCGCCGTGCTGACGGCTTCAGCCCTTCCGACACCACAGAACAGCAGGATCACAAGCAGACAGCCGCTGCCGATTCCCAGCCAGCAGAGCCGATGGAGTCAGCGCCGAGTGCCGCAGCAGCCACTAACAGCCACCAACAGCCGATGGTATTTCATGGCGACTGGGCGGATGACTGTGAGGAACACTCCTCGCCCATCGTGTCGGACGACGCGGAGGGAAATTTACCCTACCAGTGTCGATCCTTTCCCGCCGTCAGTTACAGTGACGAGACAACCTTACACGGGTATTGATGGCCGACACGGATGCTGTGGATGGACATCAAACTTATCGCGTTGCAACTATAAACATCAACACTATACGGACGCGCGCTAAGTTATCCTTGCTTCAGGATATGTTGAACTCTGCTTCCATCGACATAGCCCTTCTCCAGGAAGTGTACGTCGACGACTTCCCAGGCATGTACGGTTACGATGCTTGCGTCTCTCCAGCTTCCCCGACAGGCAGCGGTGTCGCTGTACTTCTTCGGGAAGGGATAGTGGCGGGGGCAAGAGGAATGGCACTCACAGTACTGGGTGTCCGCCTTCTCAATATCTACGCACCTTCCGGGACGGACAAAAGTCGCGAACGTTCACGATTCTTTGCGGAAGACGTCGCCCCGCTTTTCCAAGGCCGCCACGACCATCTGGTGTTTGGAGGTGACTACAATTGCGTACTGGCGCCCAGAGATCAACTCCCACGACATAATCCGTGCCCAGAACTCGAGACGCTAATTCGGGACCTGCAGATGGTGGACACTTGGGAACATCTTCACGGCCACCGACCGGGATTCACGCACTTCACAAGTCACTCTTCCAGTCGTATCGATCGGATTTATGTCTCACGCTCTCTCGCCGCTGGAACACAGGATGCGGAACTGTGGCCTGCAGCATTCTCGGACCACTCAGCTTACATTTGTGCCGTCACCGTGCGGCGGCAAGTGTGGAGAAGCCGCAGCCCGTGGAAATTAAACCGCTCACCTGTCGTACCCGGATTGCCGCCAAGCCGTTGATGATACGTGGCATTCGTGTGAAAATCGCCTCCGTGCATATCCCACAACGATCCGCTGGTGGTTGGACTGCTCCAAACCGGCACTGAGGAGAAGGTTGATAACCTACGGTCGTGACCACGCAACTTGGCGAAGGCATACACTCGACTTTTACTTCCGGGTCCTGCGCGACTGCGATGCTATGGCGCCGTCTCCGGAACGACAAACGACGGTCCACCGAGCTAAGGCTCAGATCCTCGCTCATATGCGACGCCACCTAGAGGGGGTAGTCATCCGCTCGAGGACGCAGGATCGGATACCTAGCGAACACCCATCAATGTTCCACGTCCTTCGTGAACGTAAACGACGCCAACGAGCGCTGATACGCTTCATCGACACGGAGGACGGTCATCGCCTCACCACGCAACAAGGCATAAACACAGCGTTCTACAATCATTATTCCCAACTCTATTCTGCTCAGACCCCTGATCCGACAGCACTGGTGGGCGTCAGACGATTTACGACACCGTCACCCCGGCAATGGAAGCGGCCTTGATGGAAGAAATTACAGAAGAAGAAGCGATCGACGCCATTAGAAAAGGGGCTGTCAACAAGTCTCCGGGTCCTGATGGCCTCCCCTTGGAATTTTACCGGACTTTTCAATATTTATTAGCCTCCCGATGGACGGACATCCGTCGCGAACTACTATCCCCGGACGTGCCGCTCCCTGCGGCCCTTGTGGAAGGCATGATTATTCCTATTCACAAACCGTCCGGTGGCTCACGACTGCAGGAATACCGCCCGTTGACGCTATTGAACTGCGACTTTAAGATCTTTTCTCGACTGTTGGCGGCGCGGATACGCCAGACCCTACGAAATGTTACCTCACCCGATCAAACGTCATTAGGAGGCGACAATAATATTCAAACAGCTCTCAGTGAATATCGTGACTTGATCTCACTGACTAGGGCATATCGTCTGAAGGGTGCACTGGCGGCAATCGATTTTAGTCAAGCTTTCGACCGAGTGGACCACAACTACAGTATTTGGAAGCGGTCCTCCAACGTATGCGGTACCCACAGCCATTCATCACTGTCGCCATGCGACTACTCCGTGGCGCGACGTCCAAGGTAGTCGTCAACGGCCGACCTTCGCAGCCCCTCACCATTTCTCGATCGATACGCCAAGGCTGCCCTCTGTCCACTTTACTTTACGCTGTGGCCATGGAACCTCTCCTCTGCGGCCTGCACCAACGGCTAACGGGTATGACGTTACGAGGCCACATTTTCCGGTGTAAAGCGTACGCTGACGACCTGGTGATTGTCATCCGCAACGGGAACGACACTGCTAGCGCACTAAATTGGATAACGAAATATGGCATGGCGACTGGTAGTCGTATCAACGTCGCAAAATCTGTGGCGATGAACTTCGGGGCCGGATTGTCTGAGAACAGTGTCACCCCGTTACAGCTCAGAGATAGTTTGCAATGTCCCGGCATTGATTTTACAGACGATATACGACGGACCGCTGCTCACAACTTTCGACGGCTTTTACGGAATGTTCGGACTGGAATTGCCAACAACCGCCTACGAGCCCTGGACATCGTCCAACGGACCCAGTATGTTAACACACATTTAGCGTCACGCATTCCGCACATCGCCCAGATATTACCTATACCGGTGATGTTAGCTCGCCGTATACTTGCGGCTTTTGGGTCCTTCGTGAGTTCAGGAATGCTTTTCAACATCAAATATGAGACTCTCACCCTTCCCCCGGATCGGTCGGTGTCTTTTACCTCGAACTCAGTTACGTTCGACTTGCCTTACCAGCGACCCAACTGGCGACGGCAAAGACGCTTTATAGGGTCCTGCAACGTGGACGACCCGATAACGTCGTGGAGAGGAAGCACCCAAACGTCAACTGGCGAGTAGTGTGGAGGACAATTCACCATGTAACACTGGACTGACGTCACGGCGATGTGGTATATCACTGTCAACGGTAAGCAGGTGACCAGATCAAGGCTACGTGCGATCCACGTGGTAGACTCACCCACGTGCACGAGCTGTGGCGTTCAAGACAACGATGAACACCGTCTTAGCTGTGGCGAGTCTGCGGCAGTGTGGCACTTAGTGAGGCAAATGTCAGCATACTTCCTTCGGGTAACGCCGAATCATATCGACCCCAAGACTATCTTATTCCCGGATGAAACGTATTACCCACGCACTAAAACTAATGCAATGACGTGACTTCGTGGACATGCAGTGCATTACTTGTTTCAAGACGGCACTAAGGACACTTTAGACTTTTGGAACTATTTGCAGGAACGGCATTGCAAGATCCTCCGTAACCCAAAGTATCGACAGTATTTTTCCAATTTTTTGTGGAGTGCGTTCCACGACCCTCCACGTAGCTGGAACATCACGGGTAAGAGAAGCTAAAATTACAATACGATGATAGAACACTACACGGTACAACGTGGGATCTACTTTCATCATTACGAGAAGTCATACCTGGATGATACAGCAGATGGAGAGTTTCGTTGTGAACCCTCACACTCTGTAACAGTGTTTGCCCTATTTCCTCTTTTTGTACCCGGTGCGAAAAGGTCTTCGCAGTTTCAGTTTTCCCATCTGGTGCAAGATGTAGCACTGGTTAATGGTGGTATGGATTCCACCCTTCAGTTTTGTTTCATGGTTTCCTTCGCCCCGCACTTTGCTCTATTTCTTTATGCCTTTTTCTACAACTATTAGCATGGTTTTAGTTATGTGCGTCCCCAACTCGACGCAAAGAGTGCACTTACTAGTTTTCAGTTCCTTACTGTTAAAAAAAAATTTTAAAAATGAAAAAAAAACATTTTAAAAAATTAAAAATAAATAAATGAATAAATAAAATAAAAAATTCACAATAATACACCACTTCACATCCCCAGGGTGGGAGATGGGAGGGGGCAGACATCGTGGACAGGCCTCGGGTCGCGACCCCTGCCCACCTTGTCTCCGCCAGCCCACTACCTGTAAAAAAATAAAAAAAAATAAAAAAAATGGATGGATAGAGCGTCTGCCATTAAAAAAAAGGGGGTAGCGTCTACATTTTGTCTAAAGAAAAAAAAAAGCTGTTCTCGGCCCTTCAGTCTGGAACCCCGCGACCTCTACGGTCGCAGGTTCGAATCCTACCTCGGGCGTGGATACTTGTGATGTCCTTAGGTTAGTTAGGTTTAAATAGTTCTAAGTTCTAGGGGACTGATGACCTCCGATGTTAAGTCCCATAGTGCTCAGAGCCATTTGAACCATTTTTTTTAAGACCGCAACAACAACAGTTCTATTTGCACAAGGTACTTACAGCCATTTGGCCTGGTACGCCTCTTTTATCGACTGAGACTGACATTCATACACACTTAAGTGATCTTACATCACGTAAAATAGCATACACGCACTAAGGTAAAAAAAAGAAGCAACATGAAAGAGATACAGGGTGTCCAGAAAAGGGCTCCCTGATTTCAAAGTTAAATATCTCGAAAACAAAGATCGATAGAGGAATGCAGTAAACGGTATGTTTATTGTGAAAGCTGTAAGAAGTTTATACAGCAGTTTGAAATAATAGTTACAAAAGCTGCTAACAGATGGCGCTGTACGCTGTACAGCTCATATCAGCATACATAAGTGAAATAATCGTATGAAAACAATCTTTGCAAACAATCACATCACAGTGTTTTCAAAATGTTCACCATTGGCACTACAGAGGTGGCGCAAACGAAGAATGAAATTCGCCATCACATTTCGTAGTGTCTCAACCGAAATGGATTCACATGCCACAGAGATCGCCGATTCAAGCTCGTCCTACGTGGCGGGATGCTTCGGGTAGACCATGTCATTCACTGTGCCCCACAAAAAAAGTCACAGGGAGTCAAATCCGGTGAATATGGAGGCCAATCCATGCCTGCACCAGTAAATTTGGGATATTCCAAAGCAATGACTCGATTCCCGGAGTATTCCTCAAGAAAGCGAAACACTTGTTCGGTCCGATGTGGTCGGGCTCCATCTTGCATAAACCATTCAGTACCTGGCCGATCCTCTAACGATTGCTGTGTGGCGACGAATTGTTCTAAAATTGCAACGTAACGTGCACCAGTGACCGTTTCTCGAATGAAAAAAGGGCCAATAATGCCTCTGCTGCATACTGCGGCCCACACAGTAACTTTAGGAGAATGCAAGGGTTTCGCTCCACACCAATATGGCTTTTCGGAACCCCAAAATAGCCAGTTCTGCTTATTCACGTATCCATTCAGGTGGAAGTGTGCTTCATCTGTAAACCAGATGCAGCCAACATCAAATCCTTCACTATCAATCATTGTGAGCATCTGATCAGCAAAGGCAACTCTTTGTTGCACAGCTCGTACGGGTATGGCCTGGTGCGTTAGGCTCTTTCTCAGTATTTTCTGCGTGCTGGAACGCTTCAAACCAGTCTCAGATGCAATTCTACGGACGGATGACATTGGATTTCGCTGAATAATTCCATAAACTGTGGCGATATTTTCAGGCGTAACTGCGGTTTGCTTGCGGCCAACATGCCCCACTAGATCATCAGTTACGCTGCCTGTTCGTTGAAATTTTGCGAAGAGCGTACGAATGGATTTCGCATCGGGTCCTTTTGGAACATTAAATCGTGCTTGAAAACTTCGCCTTGTTGCCGTAGGACTCTCTTCTAACCTGTGGTACTCTAGCACCAGAAAAACGCGTTGTTCAATAGAGTACATGGTTTTAATCTCTTCCTTAGGTACGCTAACCTCCTTTCACGTTTCAATAGTGGAACTGATCGCTCTGGGCTTCGGATCACTATTTATACTAGGCATTACGTATGGCGATTACAGCGCCATCTGTTAGCAGCTTTTGTAACTATTATTTCAAACTGGTGTATAAACTTCTTACAGCTTTCACAATAAACATACCGTTTAATGCATTCCTCTATCGATCTTTGTTTTCGAAATATTTAATTTTGAAATCAGGGAGTCCTTTTCTGGACACCCTGTATGTACATTGGTCACAAACTGAAATTCATTGAGATATCGACAGAAATGAAAAATTATAAACTTTCGCGGCCGATGGACGAATGTGTGATACTCCAGCGCAATTTCACCGCTCAGGATAGTAAACAGGGGACATGTAGCTACCAGTGCTTAAATTCTTAGCGAATTTCATTCTGTGTACTCCGTTGGACATGCGCTTAAACATTATACGCAGATGTCAGGATTTGAAAGAGTTGGGCTCAACGAAGTCAGTAGGAGTAAATCGGCGAGTCGCTCGACATTTGAATGGAAGCGATGCCACTATTCGACTCTGTTGGCAGGAATGGATGAACCATGGCCGAACGCGGCGGTAGGAAAGAAAGAGTCGGCCTAGAGAGACGAGAGAACGTGAGGATCGAACGATCACCAGAGTGTTTGAAGTGATTTAGGAGCAGTGAAATAATTTAAAATACGACAGCTGGAATCCAAATCTCACTTAAACCACTGTAGTATGCCGACCAATGCAGATCTGCGCAAATGAAGTTACCTGTATTGTCTGTACCTAATGTCATAATGTGCTGGCATTTTCTGAATCAGTGATCGATGAGGGACGATGGTGGACGTGTTAGGAGTCCTCTTTTACGGGTAAACATTCTTAACATGAAAATAACATCACCGATGTATAATATATCTTCAAGAGTACTTACAATCTAAAAGAGATAAGTGGCACTATTTGTTTAGCGATATAGTTAAAATTTCATTTTACCAAATTTTATTTTAATCCTATCGTGACCAATTCAATATTTTATAAATTTTCCATCACAAAACTTACAAACTTTCGCGTTACATCATCCTATTACGACGTTTTTGAGACGTGTTGCTCTCGGCCAAAATGAGAATTAGACTGCAGGGTGTTTCTGTAAAAGCGTGCAAAATTTAAGAGGACCTAGAGGATGCTGAACAATTTCATGTAGGGACCTGGGGTCGGAGACGCCGGCTTAAGGAGGTAATAGGAATAAAAACACATTATTGTGTACTTTCCTATTTTGCATTAGTTACAGTTAACTGCAAATGCCATCATTGACACAATTAACGTACCGTTTTTACTGTGTGTTACGAAGTGTCCTGAAACTGACGGCCATTAACGTAAATGCAAGCATGACATCAGCGAACAATATTCTGACGCATCCTGACAAATATCCCTGGTGTGTTTCAAATCACATCACAGGCAGGCCATGGAGCAGTCCTCCCCTTCTAGTCCAGCAACCAGAAAACACTTATCAGACTTATTAGCAATCAGACTCGTCCTCCTCGTTTTCTTGAAAGAAAGAAATAATGCACATGGTAAATAACCTGTACAAATGTTAGTTGTAAATACGCTGGAAAACACTAATGGTAGTCAATGCGGCAGACGAGTTTACTTCCACATCTGCATACTGGCTTCTTCGACCCCAGGTTCCCCACATAAAGTTGTTCACTGGACCATTTTCCATGTCCACATACATTTTTGCACGCTCTTACAGAAACACACTGTATAAATAATGTTAGATAATCGACTTTCATTAGAGTCTTGTTTATCGATGAGAGCCATCTTGAAATCTTTCTTGGCATTAGAGAAGCTACTAATGTAAATCGTATTCAGGCAATGAATTCTTGTCAGCTTGTGCGGTTGTCTTATTTGGAACGGCAGCAACGATACTGCATCTAGTAACACGTAGTGGTGATACATTGGTAATACAAAGGTTTGAAGTAATTAAAGTCCACCTTTACTTGCCGTTTACTTTGAATCAATGTATTAAAATTACCATACTTTCACATAATATTATATGTATACAACTAGGTACTAACTACAATGTACAGACATAGATATAGGATAAGGAATAGTGATGCACTAAAGCTGCCTCTGCAGTATGGTCTGCCTAGCTCCTTTCGTTCTAAGACGTCGTACGTGCATTCTCATAGCACGCAGCTGACGCATCTACCCCCGTTTTAGTGCCATACTACTGTTGCACTAAGCTATGCTTTTCAGTGAACTACCTACCTTATAAAGACAGTGAAACTCCGTCAGTGTTTCCAGCACTATGCCACAATTCAGAAGCATCAATAACTAATAAAGTTTCAAATATGTTTGTACGTTTCAGAATAAGATTGCTTAAAAATATCGAACGAAAAGTCAAACATTTGAAAAGAAAAGTGGGAAGAGAGAGGCAGAGAGAGGTAATGAGTGTTTATTTGTTACCATGTCTTACATCTCTTACAAACCGATGAAGCTACATCCGAAATCGAGAAGGTACCGTTCAAACTACTGCACTCTCAATCTCGAGCAGAATGCCTAACTAATGGTACGGATGTGACCTTCAGTCTTGTCAGAGCGAAAAAAATGATGAAACTACACGAAGAACAAAATTCAGAAATGTTCCGAGTTGTGGAAAGAACGAACGCAGACGTTTTTAAACTGAAGTGGATTCCACTTTGATGGTGACCATCTTTACTAACAGAATTATGCAGCATCTGCTTCGTTTCTTTTTTATTAGACCTCGAGCACGGCATTTTCCAAAGGAGCGCTAGCTCGAAGACTACCACTGAGCTATTATTCTTCATGAAAACTGGTTAGAACATAAAGAAATAGTTATAGAATGATGAATGATGATGCACTAAAGCTGAACCACAAACAGTTCCAAAAACGGTTCAAGTGGCTCTGAGCACTATCTGTGGTCATCAGTCCCCTAGAACTTAGAACTACTTAAACCTAACTAACCTAAGGACATCACACACATCCATGCCCGAGGCAGGATTCGAACCTGCGACCGTAGCAGTCGCGCGGTTCTGGACTGAGCGCCTTAACCGCGAGACCACCGCGGCCGGCTACAAACAATTCCTCAGCAGTACGATTTGTCTAGTTCCTTTTTATCTCAGATCTCGCACGTGCATTCACATAGCATGCTGCTATCGCTTCTAATACAGTTCTCGTGTTATGCTGCTGTTGCTCTTGCCGACGCTTTTTAGTTAACTACGTATCCTATACAGGCGGTAAACATCCGTCACTGCTTCCGACATTGCGTTGCAATTCGGTAGCATTAATAACTAATAAAATTGACTCTACCACAAAGAGACGATTATACGTCAGAACTGCACCGAAACGTATTTTTTGGAAGTTGGAACGCGTTTTGTTTTCTGCTATGTGACATTTGTTGTCAGTGCCAGTAGAAATGAAAACCAGTTTTGGCTGCCCAACACACAGAACAGCTTTAGTAGACTACTTGGTGCATGTTAAGATGGAATGAAAGTACTCCTTCAACGTGTTGATTTGACAACACTGAGAATAAATGTCTATAAACCAGCCGTAAATTGTTGTTGAAAGTTGGCAATAAAACATAAGTCATCAGATCTGGCGTGTCTGTGTTTTTTTTTATTTTGCTTGTTTAGAAATTAGCTAACCTATGCAGAAACTCTTTGGGCTTACTATTTGGTCAAGTGATATGGTTAATATTAATGAAATTTGTGTTATTTATAGTAGCATAGTACTTTTTGTGAAAGGGTGGCCCTGTAATGGTCCAGTCAACGAAGGGAAATTAGGGGGAAAACTGTGTAGTCCCAAATTTTTCTACAATTGTAGGTGGCAGTTTCATGACCAACACAGCAAAAATCCTGATCGGTGGGGCCTGAATGTGGCCGGTGGTTGAGCTTTAAAAGCAACATTATAGGATTTTCTTCACTGTCTTAAACACCACGGCTTCTGGCTAAAATGTTTCCTGGTACAAAACTAAACTACATCAAATTTAGTACAAAATAGGTCCTAATAAATTTTCTCTAGGATTAGTAACTTCCACGTAGCATGGGAAGGAAGAAAGCAAATTACTAAAATAGTATTTTAATTGCATAAAATGAACATATATTTCTAAATAACGTGGGTTAGTAAACAAATATTAAATGTTTGCGCAATATCTAAGTGAAGCAGAATACCATTAAGGCATAAATTGTCTTCTGCGGTTAACAAGCTTGAAAGGAGGAGGTGTAGGTTAGAAGCGTGAGGGAAGGTAGGTCGTCGGTTAGTGGTCATCCACTTCCCTCCTTCATAGATCTGCAACATAAAGAGCGAAAAGGGAAGACACCATTCACTCTATCGCACTACGTTACAATGAGCAACCAGACCGTATTTCACAAAGTTATACCAACCTCTCCGCAGCTCGCCTTGCGAATCACCGACGCAGTGCGCGACACTCTGCCGAGGGAAAGTGGGCTGTTGTTTATTTACCACAGAGTGTGTTAACCACTAGTTTGTGAAGAAATACCTCCATGGTAAAGGCCGGCGACCATTAAGATTTGTCACAACTTCCTACGTTTCAAAGTTGTGCCAAGTGGGTTGACATTACATGAAACACCCATATGAATTACTACTAACGCTAAGAAAAGAAACGCAATTGGACAGAATATACGTCAATCTCTGCACACTGTTCTACAATACTAGAGGTGAATTGGTTCTTAGTCATCCAGTACGTCACCGAGAGAGGCGTCGCAGTGGTTAGCACACTGGACTCGCATTCGGGAGGACGACGGTTCAATCCCGCGTCCGGCAATCCTGATTTAGGTTTTCCGTGATTTTCCTAAATCGCGCCAGGCAAATTCCGGGATGGTTTCTCAGAAAGGGCACGGCCGACTTCCTTCCCCGTCCTTCCCTAATTCGATGAGACCGATGACTTAGCTGTTTGGTCTCTTCCCCCCAAACAACCCAACCCAACCAGTACTGTAGCTGTAGCGTTCTTCTGGGAAAGGCAAATTCCTCTACCACAAGTGCTGCTGGCTTTTCTGTTTAGAAACAGACTATACCTCCCCCGCTTTTCCCATTCAGTTCTCTCGTATGGGCTCGTGTTTAAATTGTGATGATATTTTCAGTTCATTAAGTGAGTGCTGAATTGCAATTGTCAGATTAGTTGTTATGTGAAGAAGCACAAAAGCTGGAGACATCACGTGTCAACTACACTCAAGAGAAAGACCCAGCTGTAACATGTTGTAGGTATCGGATAATGTGAGTCCTGTTCCATCAGACATATTGACATTCACCTTGCAAGATATACTTTTAACATCCAACTCCGCCTTTCCACCTTGTTACACACCCAGAACACCATTTATCCCTTAATATTGCTCTAATGCATTGAGATGTGGTCCACAGATTTAATATTTGTTTTAACTCACTGCCTTAAACAATAAACAAATTTTATATGATTAAAACACTATTTCTGATAATCCGTGGTTCTTCCATTCCCCTACAACGTGGAAACTAATAGTCCTAGAGAAATTAAGAATAAGACCTTTTTTGTGTAAAGTCAATGTGTTTTAATTTTTTACTGGTAAACTTAATCGCTAGAAGCCATTTGAAAAAGTGGCCTTTACATGCCCCGCTCCAAACACCACCCACCTACCTCCACCCTACACGCTCACACCTCACACCTCAGGGATTATCAATAGGTTTTCTGTGGCGGCACCCCCCCCCTCCCCCCCCCCCCCCTCCCTGCCACACTACAAAGATTTGCGACTACTTGAATCTTTCCATCAGTCGACGCTTTTTGGTCTTCGTTGACTGGGTTACAAGTTCAGCTGCCTTTAATAATGTATCCAGAGGCAAAAGAAGGCCAAAGTTGTTGATAGGACATCCACAAGGTTCGACATAAAAAGGAAACGAGAGACTTTGGAGCTGGATATTACCAGATATCTTCAGTTAGTGCAGCTTGCATTTTAAGCTTTGGACTTTTTACTCCTTACACGTCTTCATTCGTTGGTTTCGCTGTTCAAAACATTTCTGTACGTCATTTTTCGTGAAGATGCAGCTTACCACTACCACATGCGCATTATCATACCCGAATTTGCACGTAATTTATGTTCAGAAACAAAATAAAAAAACACCAAATAAAGTGAGAAAAGTGGTTGATGAATTGCTATAACATTTTACAAGGAAGATATTGCTACATAAATGAATCTTCGTGAGGGTATGGTTTTCTTGATGAATAACTGATCCGTCCTTCCACAACTAAATACAACTGTTCTCTGCATGTTACAACATTTTCTCAAAGTTGCTTTATCAATATTTTGTTATGTTTCTAATCATGATAATGCTCTGCATTTCTCAAAGAAATAAAAAAACTTTGAGCACTGCACAACTCCGTTAGATGTAGATTGTAATTTCCAGGGCGTGGGTGCAATTTTGTTTCTGGATCTTAAGTAGAAGTTCATGGTTCATCTACTGTGTGAAAGTCCTTCCTTCATTAATTCAGAACAAACTTCCTTTCTTCTTCTCTACTTCTCCACAAACAAGATTTTTTTCACCAATTTCCTAAAGATTTTCCTGACGTCAACTCCAACGTTATATTCATGTACAGCATTTCAACAATATTACAGACGCTCAATTAGTTTGTCTTGTTTGTCCAATTCTTGGGCTAATTGCCTGCTTGGTCCATCCTTATTCTCCATAAGGTTCCCATCATCAAGAAATCTCTAACTCATTCACCTGCACTACTGTCCATAAGCTTCTGACAGCATCTGAATAGTCTGTGTTGTTGAATAAGTTCGCAGGAAGTTAACCGCTGTACCCGGCAGAAAGGGAGAACGTATGTATAGTAATTTGTCATCGGCTTCCATTCAGGTGATAGAATAAGCTGAACCTTATCAGAGCATTAGGTCACAGCTGCAAAGTTTAAAAACTGCCGCAAACTAATATGCTGTGACAAACATCTACTTTGAAACGGCTGCAGTTGCGGCGACTATGCAGTTTTATGACCTGTATTTCATCACATCGTGTAGAACAGCGTACGCTGTGGTAGCGATGCAAGCCGAGAGACAAGACAAATTACTCACTCCACGAATCACAGATGGTCATTCCACATGGACGGGAATATGGGAAAGCGATGGCACGAGGCTTAGATTCCTTGAGCACCACACACGGTAGAAAACCTTGGATCGGATTTGACGCCAAAATGCATAATGTCCATGTTTAATTGATTAGTAAATGACAATGATGAAGACTTTAGTCATACTAATATCTTTACATAAGAGGCGACCAAAAAATTTCAAGACGAAGGCCGTACATTCCAGAATGGATATGCCAATTAGACAAAATCGCCGTGACCATTGAGGCGATAGCCCCACCGACCGTACCAGGTTAAAGATCTCCAGATGCGTGAAGAGTCCGTAATGCCTGCTGCACATCCCCGTCCGACAGGATCGTTGACCATTCAAGGCCATATTTTAAGGGACCGAAGGCGTGATAATCGTATGTGGAGAGATGAGGACTATAGAGAGGGCGCTCGAGTGTCTTCCTCATTGTGTGACTTCTGCATATCGACATTTGCGATATGGGAAGGAGCGTTGTCAAGAAGCAGCAGCGACATCATTTCGCAACGGTGATTTTCGACAGATCTGCTGCCCCACACACATTCTACGTTCTCCATGAGATGTGTAGCGGTGTTTCTCCTTGGGTAGCATCCGCCACAATAGCTGAATGGTCAGCGTGACGGACTGCTGTCCTAAGGAGCCAGCGTTCGATTCCCGGCTGGCCCGGGGATTTTCTCCCTGCAGGGACTGGGTGTTGTGTTATCATCCTCATTTCCTCTCCGTCCGGCGCACAGGTCGTCCAATGTGGCGTCAAATGTAATAAGACCTGCACCAAGGCTGCCGGACCTGCCCCGTAAAGGGCCTCCCGGCCAGTGACGCCAAACGCTCATTTCCATTTTTCCTTGGGGAGCCAAGAACAGAATCATATAACATTGATCCTGTTTGGACGCATTTAGTAATAATGTCGACGTAGTTTAAGTTTACGCATTTACTCCACACTCTTAGGAAAGACACGAATGTTACACTAATCACTTTCCTAGATGACGGTTCTTATATATCCGCATAGGAGTCCGGTTAAGTTGCATATACGCAGTAACAAAGCCCTCAAACGGAAAGTACTTGATCGCCTCTTATTATTAGAATTTCACTTATTAAAAGCTGATCCAAAAAAATAACAAAAGGATCAATTTAATGCTACGAAAGTTGACGTACATTGAGAATCTGTCACGAAAGAGCACCCGGTGTAACCAAGTAGAAAACAGCAAGGCACTGTCTAAAACAGTCTATGCCGTCCATGACTGATCCCAAGTGCTGCATTTTAATTATGAAAAGTATCTGAAGTTTAACTGGCAGTAATGAAACTGTTGTTCGAACTGAAGGAACGGGGAAACAGATACTGTGCACTATTTTGTGAATATCGTCGTACTGAAAGGTCTATTATCGGATTCTGCGATAGTTACTGTGGTTAATAAGTTTAGACTGGCTCTCACGTAGCATTGACTATGATAAAGTTTTTCCTCGTTTTGGTTTGGATTAATAAATGAGGAGGCATTCCGCGTATTGAGACACTATTATTGGGTCATACTGGCACCGTCGAAGCTACTCGAAGCTTCACTGTCTCAAAGCGCATATTAGAAGCCGTAGCCTAATGAGGAGAAATTCAGTGGGAACAACTCGAGACAGATTTGGAAGATATCAGGTAAGCAAGCTTCCATCAAGGTCTACGTTACACTCAGCAAGCCACCTAACTATGTGTGGCGCAGACAACTTCTTGTGCCACTAACTTAGTCCTCCAACCCCGTTCCACTCGCGAACAGCGCGTGGGAAGAATGACTGTCGGTAAGCCTCTGAGCCTGGCATCTGCGTTTCCCACTATTTGTTTTACGAGGTTATTCCACTTAAGGTCGCTCTGGATAGTTATTGCCAGATATTTTACCGTAGATACTGTTTCCAGCGGCTTGCTATCAATAGTGTAGCTGTACAGTAGTGGATTTCTTTTCCTATGTATGAGCAATATGTTACACTGATTTACGTTCATTGTCAACTACCAGAGCCTCTGGAGATCATTCTGTAAATGTTTACTATCTTCTGGCGTCGTCAATTTGTTATTTGCAACGCATCATCTGCGAACAGCCTTAAAAAGAATCCGACGCTTTCTACTAGATCATTTATGTGTACTGTAAACAGTAACGGTCCTACCATAGTTCCTTGGGATGCTCCATAAGTTACCTTTACATCTGTCAATTGATTTTGTTCCGTTAAGGGCTACGTGTTCTATGTCGAAGGAAGTCTTGAATCCAGTCGCAAATCTGTTCCGAGACTCGGTAAGCTCTTTTTTTCACTAAACGGCAATGCAAAACGTGTCAGATGCTTTCCTGAAGTCAAGGAACCCGACATCAACCTGAGGGCCGTTGTCTACGGCCTCCCCTTGGCCATCTAGAGAAGAATTAAGCGCAATTTAGTAGAATTTATCTTTGGAGATTATTAAGCGTTGCCCTCCACATCCACATACAAACACCACAAGCGACCATATGGTGGGTGGCAGAGGATACTTTGTACCTCTACAAAGAATTTCTTTTCCTGTTCCACTGACAAGTAGAGGAAGGGGAAAACGACCGTCTGTTTGGCTCCGCACGAGCACTGATTTCTCTTATTTTATCTTCATGCTCCTTATGTGAAATGTACATTGGCGGGAGTAGAATGCCGGTACCCTAAATTTTGTCAGTAGTGTTCCGTGAATAGAAAGTCGTCTTCCCTCCAGCCTTTCCCTCTTGAATTCAGGAAGTTCATCTTCGTAATATTTGCATGTGGATCGAATCTACCAGTAACAAATCTAGCGGCCCGCTTCTGAAACGCTTCGATGTCTACCTTTAATCGGCCATGGAAGGGACCCAAAATACTCGGACAGTACCCAAATATGGGTCTCCTTTGCAGATGAGGTACACTTTCCCAAAATTCTCCCAATAAACCGAAGTCGACCACTCGCCTTCCCCAGTACCAACCAGACGCCGTCGTTCCATTTCATATCACCTTGCAACGTTGACCCGTCACAATCGATGTGACTGTATTAAGCTGCGTACTACTAATGTGTTCGAACGTTATGGGGTTGTTTTTCCTACTCATCCGCATTAACTTCCGTTCTTCTACATAAGCTGTCATTTATCGTACCTACTAGAAATTGTGTCTAGATCATCCTGTATTGTCCCACAGTCACTCAACAACGACAGCTTCCAAAGCACCACAGCATCAGCAGCAAACAGCCGTAAATTGCTGCTGAGCCTGTCCTTACTACTTAAAAGGTGTTCGAGCCGCGGACATACCTGGTAACCTATTCGGAATATTCATGTTAAAGGCATTCATACTGAAATAAATATAACTTGTAGTAAACGGAACTTGCATAATCTGTTAACTTGAGGGACAAGTTACCACTTCTTTTATATTTCGTGCTATAGAAAAATAGTGAAGTTTAGGTGGGTAGGTTGGGTAGTTACTAAAGTTATACTAAAAAATCTACGAGGTTAGCGTCACGGTACTTCTCTTTCTAACAGTTTTTGGGAGGGAAAAACGCAATGGAGTCTCATACTGACAATGGGAACGCACGCCCAAACAATTATAAAGGAAGTAAGTGCAACATACCGACGATGGTGAGGTTGATCCGGAAGTTGACGGTGGGCGAGTTCCGGAAGTCGATGCGGCAGCGGAAGACGCCCTCGTCCGCCACGCTGACGTTCTGCACGCGCAGCACCGCCCGCCGCCCGGGCAGCCTGGACAGCGCCTGGAAGTTGGCCCGCGCCCCCAGGTCGTCCGTGGTGGCCGAGTGCACCGCCTCCTCCAGGCTGGACCCACGGGCGTCGAGGCTGCAAGACCAATTCATCAGTGTTAGCACCACCTTACAGTACGAGTTGGCGAAGTTATTCTATTACGAGGTGTCTGAAAAAAGTAACGAGACAGATTTTTTTATCTAACAAAGTTTCTATTTTTTTCAAAAACTGTATTGTCCAGCTCAAAGCAGTTCCCTTCGGCAGCTATACATCTCCAGAGTCATAGTTCCCAATCGTGGTAGCAGTGCTGAAGGCTTCAACTCCTAGGGCCTTTAATACGTCAGTCACATTCTTTTGAGTGTTCTCCACTGTCAAAAATGACGCCCTTTTAAGACATTTTTCAGTTCTGGGAGAAGAAATAAGTCACAGATCAGGTGAATAGGGAGCCTGTGGAACAACAGGGATGCATGCTGAGGTCGATAATACGCAACTTCACTGATGGCGCTCTTGAAAGTGGTGGGAGGTGCAGTGTGACCTGGGGCGTTGTCATTATGAAGCATCACTTGTTTACTGTGTCCAGTCTCTCTACACCCACCCATTCCATGAGCCCTTCAAGAAAACCATTCTAAAACACTTGGTTGACATTTTATCGTGAAATAAAGTTCAACTTCATGTTCTCGGCCTTCCAAAAATGATTTGTACCAGCGAAAAACTTGAGCTCTTGATAATGAATGTTTTTCATAGGTCTGTTTCAACGTTTCAAAGATCACACTCGCGGATTGCCCGAGGTCAGCACAAAACTTGGTGGCATAACGTTGCCCTAGTTTACGCAGTTCCATTTTCGCGACACATAACAAAAACGCAACTTCACTGATGGCGCTCTAAAAAGTCACATGATGGCTGTACGGAGCTGCAACTCGGACTGAGCAACTGGAAGTAGAACAATACAGCAATGCCAGATCGCTCACAGTCTTGGCAGTCTCATTACTGTGTCCTCGGGGTCTTTCGCGACGGCATACATGAGTAAAACGTTCTCCGTTTTGAAGCCACGTCAATTCGAATAAAATCCTCGATCTTTCGATGGCCATCTCCGCCATCCTCGTCTGGAGTTCGCTGACACTGGAAAACGGAGAACGTTTTATTCAGTCTCATTACTGCTCTCATACACTTCGTATGGAGGGCATGAGAGGCACTATGGGGTAACAGGACACCAAGTTACGGATCGATGGTGAAGTGGTCAGTGCACTAAAATACGCCACTCCAAATCATAACAGATAACTGCGTGTTCTGTGTCAATATAAGAGATATCACTTGTGGAATTAGTATAGAATATATGACTGAGACATTGACATCACTCAGTCGTGTATGGCAGTAATTCCCTCGTGTAAATTTTTTGCTTCCGCTATAATTGTGGTGATTTCCGAGGGCACCTTCATCGATGACAGTTGACTGAATTGACCCTGTGTGACTGCGGCTCCAGTTGCAAGAAAACGAAGTTCATTACAGCGTCTAGTGAAGGGTGTACAAGAATCACTCAGTCCTGTGAAATTTTTGTTGTCTATACAGGCTTTGAAAATACATTACGACGATCAACATTTCAACGAATCGGCAGCAAATAGTGTAATGAAACTTTGTGAAAGGTTAAAACAACGTGCCAGGAGCACCTAGGGAGCCTAGGGCGCCTTGCCACGGTCCGCCCTCCGTCGGGCACGGCTGTGTGTGTTGTCCATAACGTAAGTTAGTTTAAGTTAGACTAAGTAATTTGTAGGCTTAGGGACCGATGACCAAAGTAGTTTGGTCCCATGAGAGCTTACCACAAATTTCCAAAATGTGCCAGGCCGGGACATGAACCTCTTGCCTTCTGCAGGCAGTGCTCTGATCGACTGAGCTACCCAGTCACGACACATCCTCATGCTTAGCTTCCGCCAGTACCTCTCTTTGCCCCCATACGGAAAGGTTCCAGATTCAGGTCCGACACACTGTTTTGATTTCCTAAAACCGTATAAACCGCCGCAGAGTGATAACTCATTGTGGAAATGTGAAAATGGGGCCCGCATCTCGTGGTCGTGCGGTAGCGTTCTCGCTTCCCACGCCCGGGTTCCCGGGTTCGATTCCCGGCGGGGTCAGGGATTTTCTCTGCCTCGTGATGGCTGGGTGTTGTGTGCTGTCCTTAGGTTAGTTAGGTTTAAGTAGTTCTAAGTTCTAGGGGACTTATGACCACAGCAGTTGAGTCCCATAGTGCTCAGAGCCATGTGAAAATGGGCAAAATGTTCCAGAGTCGATTTAAGGTTTACAAGCATGTCTCAATATGAAGCCTTAGATTTTCGATAGTAACCACTGCGTGTGTGTTTCCTGTACACATGTACATACTCTACACATGTATGCTAATGCCGAATTTACTTTGGGCGGAATCATGGGATTGCAGTTAAAAACTGCATAATATTTATCAGAATTTTTCACACTCGTTTACAAAACGGAGATTTGAATTTTACGGAAATCTTCTAGTAAAATTTCGCTGTGCCAATCACATTGAAATAAATACAGTTAGCAATAAACCGAATCTACTTAACCTACTGACTTTATAATGAAGTTACCACTTCTTTTGATGCTTCACACTGCCGAAAGTTGTTGAAGATTAGATGGCTACATTGGATCACTAACAAAGATATACTGATTCTAATAGGACGCGAAAGATATATGTCACACAACGTGACGAAATGAAGTTATGGGTTGACAGGCTACTTCCTGCGCCATAAATATGAACAACATAATACAGAGGAGCAGCAACGATCTGTCGATATAGCTGGATTTAAACATCATCCTAGATTGTACTAATGTTTTATTGATGACCGGTTTCGACTGCATGGAAAAGTCTTCTTCAGAACATAAGCACCACGCGGCTGCTGCGGGCGGCAACACGATAGTAAACTGGCGAAACGTCGAAAAAATCACTAAACTTCGCAAGAAGATCCCGAGGGAGAGGGAAACCAGTGGCCACGAAAGCAAGAAATATTTTGTATTTAGTTAACTGTCCACTTCACACGGATGCTGTCAATATTTCTGTCCGTGTCCACATCCAGTAAGGGAAACTTCAGTTTCCTTTACTGTTTCAAGGAAATTTAATTCAGAATTGGTGAACCAACATTCTTATTATGTTTCATTTTAAATAAATTGGTACTGACCAACTCCATTCATGTTACCAGGAGAGATAACGCAATGGGCTCGAATTATGCAGGGGATGCATTCAGTCGGAATTTAAGTTTTCCTGCTTTCCCTAGCAAATACCAGGAGCCCATGAACATGGTTCCGAACCAAAAAAAATGGTTGCAAGCTCTATGGGACTTAACATCTGAGGTTATCAGTCTCCTAGACCTAGTACTACTTAAACCCAACTAATCTAAGGACATCACACACTTCCATGCCCGAGGCAGGATTCGAACCTGCGACCGTAGCAGCAACGTGGTTCCGGACTGAAGCGCCACAGCGGCCAACGGTTCCGAACCCCATGACTGCTGGAGCCGCTAATGGCCTGTTCGTAAATCTTCTCCAACCGGGTTATGTGGAGTGCACTGATGTATCACGATATGCATTCACGTCTCACTGATCGGCTAAAAATATTGTCTTTCCTTCGGACGGCCCACGAAGAAATCTGATCTGTAGTTTAAATTAATGCATCTTACGTCATCATTCCAACACTGTTCACAACACGTTTAATGGAGGGATAATGGAATTAATTTAAAAACAAAACCACACAGCTAGGCTAAACTGTCTGTATCAGGATATGATTCGTATGTTTTGTTCATGTGGTGAAAAAGCAACTCCTAGTAAGAAGAATAAGCGCATTTATACGAACAAAATTTCCGTTGCAGTTACATTTCGGTCTACATTCTTCATCCTGATACGCTTCAATAGCAAATGCGCTGTTCCTTAGAATGAGGAAAAATTGGCAAAAGTAATCATGAAGAGGATAAGATGCTCAGATAATTAGATGTTTGTTACAAATAATGTGAAAGATTAAAAAAGATATATGTAATTCATGCATGCTCTTGTAGGTCGAGATTAACGTAATGTGTCGTTATCTTTGATACGTTGTGTACAGTGTTTCTTACGCACATCTGCAAACAAGTTTACAATTACTCTGCACTCAACTGCGTTGTATTTAGGTGTGCGACAGCGCACATACCCACAGACACACACGCACACACACACACATACACAAACACACACACACACACACACACACACACACACACACACACACACACACACACGCACGTACACACACACACACATAGACACAGTTTCTGCTGGCCTCAGGGCATTGACGGAAATCCTGCCCTCCTACAGAATTCTTCCATTTGTCCTCTTGGCCCATCTGCAATGCTCAGTCAGGAACCCAGCACAATAAATGACATGATGAGCTAAACAAAATGGGAATACTTTACTATTCTCCGTAAAAAATTCCCCTTGCTGCGTGGTCTTTATTGAAGTCACACTTTCAACATTCGTATGCCGATATGACGATATTTTGTTTTGCCTTTATCGCAAAGCTTTAAGTAAATGAAATAGCTGGTTAAAGTTATCCGGCTTCCCCTTTTGTTGACAGCTGTTCATCCTGCAAGCATGTGCTCTCTTCCCCCAGCTGAGAACGACGAAGAGGAAACGCCGACATTCCGTTACACGTTTGCTCGCCGTCGGAAAGCTTGTTTAATCAGCACAAACACTGTAACGCGGATACGCAAGCGTAACCTGGCTTGGCAACACCGATCTGCATATTTTTACAAGTGAAACGCTCTGCTGGAGGGACACAGCCGCCGCTGTGTATGTTGATTCCAGAAAGACGGTCGCCGAGTACAGCACAGCACGGGCCCTGTGACGTGTCGCGGGGTTTGGCGGCACTTAGGACCGGTGTTCGCTCCAGCCGTGACGCGGAAACAAATTCAGAGAGCAAGCAAGACAGCTTTTAGGAAGTTCCAACTGTATAAAATTGTTGAAAATCTCTGAAACACATACGTACAAGGCTGTAATCTCTGACAGCCTGAAATGTTGGTGGTTGGTGTAATACATGAATGACAACAGATATAATCAACTAGCTTAGAAACTCGGCGCTAGCAAGATCAGAATATGAGACGTGAGAGAAGGCATAAGTAACATGAGATGCATACAGACTTATATCTCATTAAGAATACTGTGAATGTAGTTATCCTCTTACTAAGGTGGTTTGGTCGTAGTGCGAAGCAGTGGGTCGGTATGGTGGTCAAGAAACCGCAAAATATGGAGCAATAAATATTCTTAGGTAAAGCCAAATAATATATGGCTTTCGAATTTCACAGTATATATGATAACGTTTTTATTGTTTAATTCACGATGCAGTGTAACAGTGATAGATTCCTCAACGTGTTTCTTGCATTCTGTGGTGGATGAAAGTGGGTGATTGTGGTTGGCAGGTATGCCAGTACAATGCACAGTGTGGAACACCTAGTTCTCACAGAAAAATCTACAATTTCTATGACTTTTGAACTCTACGGTATTAGTGAATATACTAACTTACACAATCCTCAGCTTGTTCCATCGATACTGGCAGTAACATTAGCTTCGCAAGTAACAATACGGGGCCAGTACTAGTTAAGTTATTGTCTTAACATGATAGTATATAAATGAAACTGGAAAGGAATGGAAGTTACTTCATTTCATTAGGTGTCAGTGAAGTGATTGACTGAAACACGTTATATTATGAAAAGGATTATACTCGAGATAAATATGTGAAATGTTTATCCAAAGTCACTGCAGTGTACTTTTCGATTATTCATTTGTTATTTACGAGTACTTTTATCTTTCCGTCTAGCTGGATATTTTTTTTTCTTTGCGTCTCTGTTGATTATCGGTAATTTGTGAATGACGAAAAAGCGCTGAGAGACGGAAAACTGATCTATTTGACATTACACGTCGCTATTAAAGTCTGAATGACGAAACCACGCTAGCATCGTATTACTTCGGATTAGTGAAACAATAACGCATTTCCACATGCACGGTAAATTTTGTGCCATAGAGTATATCATTTTCCAAAGAGTATTTATTGTTTCGCGGATTTCTGCTCGTGAGACTCATCCACTGCTCGCTTTCTAACAGCATGAGACCAGGGAGTGTCTACCACCTCAACCCGAGTGCGTGGCGACGGGTGATCATGGCGACAAGTGTGTCAGTACTGACACATATACATCTTTTATATAAAAATATACATTTTTGTAGAATAAAAAACTTGTTTTAAGAAAAGAAGACTGAACCAGTGATGCGAATCGAATGATAAGAGTACTATAATTCTCAGTATAAGTTATTATCTTCATATGTTGCAAAAATTTGGGAGAAACTGGCCATATTTTGTCGTAGTTCTCAAAGTAATATTTACTAGAGAGATTTTCTCTGACGTTTTGGAACGATATTTGAAACTTTATAACTGCAATGTTAGATGGAGTAATCCCAATCAAATACTGTTCACGCCCTTCATGCAACGCACACTGTCCAGAGGAAACGTTGGTCTAATTTCGGTTAGAAACGAAATTATTTTTAAAGTGGAATTTAGATACAGCGGCCTCAAATTAGCATAGTGCGATATTCGTTTTATCGATATGTGCAAACAGGGCAGTAAAACACGAAGAAAACAACTGTTCTCCATCCGCGACTCCCTATTCACTCTATGTGAGGTCAACGTATGCTATTCTATATGGTCGAATACCAGTCTGACAATTAACTATTTTTAGATGCAGCACATAATATACAGCAAACTACCTTTTAACAGTGTCGAAGACTCTATCAGTATCGATAAAACATTGACCGTTTACCTCTCTATCACAAGGTAAGCACTATGGGATGATGATACTGGACGTAATTGCTAATTATGGTTCATAGCTACTCTGTGGAGAGTACACCGCAACTGCGCACTATCTCTTTGCAAGCCCCATAGGTGACTCTGGTGACCCAGATGGTAAGTCATTGCATCCATACGATCAATATGGTCTGCCCGCTTCCATTGCTGACAGTAGTACAAACCCACCATCGCCATAGCGTGCGAAGAACGTGAGTAATGGGGCGCTTGGAATTGAAACTAGAACAGTGCCGTCGGGTTCTCGTTACTGACTAGTTGGAGTTCAATTTGGCCCTTCCTGATCGTCGTAGAAAACTGTGAATACGGCCAGACACCAACGCACATCTAACGCATACACTTCCACTGAACCCTGCCACTCCCCTACAATTAGCTGTATGAGAGCATTATTTCAGTCATTTGACGTATATTTACTAGCAGATTTCACAATACTGTCACCAACATTATTGGACTGGTGCCGGATACTGTTCATGTAGAATGAGAGTACAGGATTCTGGAAACACGCAGCACATGCGCAGAAAAATTGTCAATTGCTAATCTCTCATCCACATTACTCATGCGGTCATTGGGTTCCACACCATCTTGGACACCCTGGACAATCCATTGAGAATTTGATACAATTGTTCTCAAATTTCAAAGCCTAACAGGGTTGAGGTTATGCGTTATCAGACAACCACTCCCTCTACAAAATGAATTTAGCCATTCAATACAACGTCGTGTTATGTGTTCACTCAGTCACACGTATTCAGGTTGTGAAGTTTATATGTTGTGCAGTCACTTCCATATCTTCAAATTATATTCTTTATCTCGTCAACTGGTCTTTGATTATCTCTGTGATGTTTGTCAAGGAGTTTCTGGGAATATTGACGCTTTGGTACGGAGCACGCCAGCTAGTAGCGTTGGAATCGACATTCCGTTCCTTGTGATTCGTTTGCGTCGACAGCTGACTGGTGTTAGAGGTAGCTACAGTCTTGCTGAGGCAGTTCTATTTATTGCGATTATCTGAAGGTATTACTCATATGCAAGGTTACTCTGTTAAAATATTCACGAAATGCTCGCATTTCACGGCTAACGTTTTGTTCCTAAACTTGCTATGAATTTCGGAATTGAACATATATTCACGCGGGTAGTGTTGCAAATGATTTGCGTCTTCGTGAAGTCAGTAGACACGAGTCTGGTTACAGTATCGAACTCTTCTCACTTAATCCGAAACTTGGTGCGGTCAGCTTAGTCACTCTTTCCTTTGGTTCAGTTTATTCAATGACTTTGTTTGTGTCCTGTGTAAAACTGGTTTAAGTAGTTCTAAGTTCTAGGGGACTGATGACCTCAGATGGTAAGTCCATAGCGCTCAGAACCATTTGAACTATTTGCGACCATGTGGCGACTGAATGTTATGACAATCTGCCATTGTCTCAGTTGGTGCTTGAATTTGGCCACTTTTATCGTGTGTTTAATTTCACAAATAGTATATCCAGTTTTAATAATACATAAATCCGTTATGGTGCATCCATTTTTAACTACGTATCTAGATCTTAATGAAGGACACTGTTGGGAGGGAGGTTGTTCATGATCCTGCAAAAGTGTGTTTATTCATGGTTTACTGACTATTTCGAATGCATTGTTATCTCAAGGTGTCTAACACGTCTTGGTAAAACATTCGTTGTTCAAATATTTCTAACCGCAACGTAATTCAAGTCATATACCAGCAGACATTCACTGTTTCGTATTAGATTATAACGATTACAGTACGCACTCTACTTCCGAATTCCACAGCGATCTTATATTCAATACTGACTACTAAACTACTTATATTGTTAGGATCTTACAAATTGTATTTATATTCAGCAATGGTGAATTTACAATACTATATCGGATTTTTCCGTCTTGAAAGCGTGTGTTGCTCGTTTAACTTATTTTGCTCACAATGAAGTCAGATAGCGTTTGTTTGTGAGTTACTTGGTTCTGTTACAAAGCACAGATTCTTCATATCGGAGAAATATTTGATTCATATGCAGCACACAGACCGTTGATGAAAAGAGCACACTTGTTATAGGTGTAACAAAATGAAACTGACAAACTCCAGTGTATTGCAGAGAAGGCTTCGAGGAACAAACTGATGACAGAAACCCCTGTCTACAAAAGGCATTCATAAACGCTACAAGAGTTGAAATTACAGAAGCGTAATGCTATCGTTTATGAGAAGTGCAGATAAATTACCTATTGAGACTAAATACCACAGTATAAAAGGGAAGATGATGCTGCAAGCTATCACGTACACATACTTCATTTAAATCTTGTGATTAGTTAATAGCGTCTGTAAGTCATTTTGGCACAAACGTGATGTCACGTATTAAATAGTATAATTATCAGATTCTTTTGCAATGTTTCTTTTAGAATGTGTTTAGAGACTGTGGATCATCACAGGAACTAAAAAACTTGTAGCGTGTAAGTGCAACCATGACCGTCAGCCTTTATTTAAATTTGAAATTTTCCAACCGCGAATAATTCTTACATAGTAAGAAATTATGCGACGTCGTATACTGCATTTACTACAGGAGAAACAAAGGTGAAGAGTATTAATGAAATAAATTGTTTCAAAATAATAAGGCATAATCGGGGAAGCTATTTATCTTAATAAACTGAGTGCGGCTGTCAATCCACACACAAAAAGGCTACTTTTATTACCGTGGGCTTGATGCAAAATATCAGGCGCAAAACTCATTCACAAGTAAATGTGGCTGCATTTTATTCGATACTAGTTCTAATAAGAAGCCAATATTTTAGATATTTCTACCACATCATTCCTTTACATTATATCAATACACGCAACACTATCCAGGTTACAGATGTTAGTCTCGGAAATGCAGAAGTGAGTTAATGACTGAAAATGAGAATGATTATTCCGTTAACGAGGGGTAGGAAAACCTGACCCATTTAGACACGAGTGACTGCCTCCTCTGCCTTGTGCTATGCGCAGCATCCAAGCTGTCAGCAGCACATAAACTCAAAGGACACGGCTAAGTCTGTCCACGGCGCGAATGCTAACTCTAAACTCGGGACTGACGCAAAACAGATGTGAAAGCGAAAGAGAAACGGGGCTGGTCAGGGAGAATATTATGAGCACTCTTCTGCCGTAGGAATTCAGTCCCCACGAAAACAGTCTGCAGTACAGCAAGAAGTGGAACGCTGTTCATCCGAAAGTGTAAGGGAGCATGTTATTCATACTGAATTCTATCTACAGGTTGGCCCTACGATCGATGGACGTTTGATAACATTTAGAGAGCAAACGTTATGAGTGGAGCACGTAACAAATGAAGCGATGTACCTGCCTTCATCTCTTTGCCGTGTACAGGGAGAACGTATGCCGTATGCATTGTGAGTCACGCACTTACCTGTACGTTAAGGGCTACCGTGCTGACATCCGTGGTGGATAATTATGGGGCACGGACCTAAACTCGAGAAAAAATGACTTTACAGAAAACGCAGACGTGTGAAAATAAAATAAATATATATTTAAACTCTTCATTCCAGAGAAATGTACTGTGATAGTAGTTATTGATGCGTCTCATCCTTAAAAGATAAAACTTTTGATAGTCATCGTAAGATAATATCACACATAAATTGAGTACTGGTATATTTAACCATTATTTGTTCTGTTGCCTCGTTTGGTGTTTGTTAAGTTTATGATAATTTTAATACTTCTATTTCTCCAAACATAATTTCAGCGGTATTGTTGTTATTGTTGTTGTCTTCAGTCCAGAGACTGGTTTGATGCAGTTCTCCATGCTACTCTATCCTGTGCAAGCTTCTTCATCTCCCAGTACCTACTGCAACCTACATCCTTCTGAATCTGTTTATCGTATTCATCTCTTGGTCTCTCTCAGCGGTATTACGTCGCTTAATTGTTGAAACACCCTTATTTTTATGGTCTATGTAAGAATGATTGCTACAATGGAGTTAATTGGTCGTGGTACTGGTGATAGTGGGGTGCGCAAGAACGGAGATTCTCAGCCATCTCAAATGCCAGAGGCTGCGAGAGATGCGTTCTGCATCACTATGTAATTCACTGTTGACATTCCGAGAATATATGTTCCCTGAAATCAACCTGTATACGAGATCCGTTCAAAAAATTCCGGTACTTTGTCCACAATTTTGTTCTGCGTTTACCTTTTGCTTATTGCGCATTGTCTCCTTAGAAATTCCCTCCTCCACAATTGATACATCGCTCCCAACGCCGCTACCATTTCCAGAAGCAGTCTTAGTACACCTCTTGCTTGATCGTGTCAAGAGCCGTCTATCGTTGTAAATTTTCGCCCTTTCAACGGGGTTTCCAACTTTGGAAACAAAAAGAAGTCCACAGGGGCCAGGTCTGGAGAGTATCGAGCATGAGGCAACACAGTGATTTCGTTTTTTGTGCAACAATCACGCACTAACAGGGACGAATGTGCTGGAGCGTTATCGTGATGCGCCGGCCGGGGTGGCCGAGCGGTTCTAGGCGCTACAGTCTGGAACCGCGTGACCGCTACTGTAGCAGGTTCGAATCCTGCCTCGGGCATGGGTATGTGTGATGTCCTTAGGTGAGTTAGGTTTAAGTAGTTCTAATTTCTAGGGGATTGCTGACCTCAGAAGTTGTCCCATATTGCTCAGAGCCATTTGAGCCATATCGTGATGCAGGAACCATGAATTGTCTCGCCACATTTGAGGCCCTCTCCTTCTCGCATTTTCCCGCGGGCGTCGCAACACGTCCCGATAGTACCATCGATTGACAGTTTGTCCCTTTGGCACGAATTCATGATGAACTAATCCTTCAAAGTCAAAGAAAACTATCAGTATGACTTTGACACTTGACCTGACCTGACGAGTATTTTTGGTCTTGGAGAACCTTCCCTGACCCATTGCTCTCAACATCCTAACCGTAGACCCACCTCTCATCACGTCATGACTCTCTTAAGGTACATCTCGTTCTCACTTGCGCTATGCAAAAGCTCTTCGCAGACTGCGAGACGAAGATCTTTCTGTTCTTGACTCATGAGCCGTGGGATGAACTTGGCAACAACACGATGCATTCCAAGATGCTGTGTCAGGGTTGTATGGCATGATCCAACTTAAATGTTACATTCTTCTGCAATCCATCGGACAGTCAACCTTCAACTGGCATGCACAATTTCGTTGACGTTCCTGACACGAGCGTCGTCGGTACATATCTAAGGGCGTACTGATCGAGGATCGTCTTTAACTTCCGTCTGTACCGTGTGTACCAATAGTAGCACCGATTGCGGATTCCTGCATCATTTGGTGTGTCTCTGTAAAGGTTTTCTTGAGTTTCACGCCAAATTTAAGGCAGACGCGTAGCTCCTCTAACTCTGCCATCTCTAAATTTGCAAACTGTGCCACACAATACTCTACTCAACGCAAACTGAAAAATGACTAACAGATGTACAACAACAAAAACTTCCGGCAGTTACACATTAAACACAGGGGTGTGCAGGGATGCCAACAGCCTTTCGCTCCAACATGAAATTACGAACGTTCCGTAACTTTTTGAATAGGCCTCGTATCTCGAAAAAGTACCGTGAACCTAAGATCAGAGATATCTGAACTGATTCGTCAGCAAAGTATTCGTGACTGGAGTAGGAAATAGGGAATGCGATAACCGTGTATAGAGCTCTTACACATAGTATGAGGCTGCCGGAGCATATATGTATATGTACATGTAGCTATCTAAAAATTAGGAAGGAAAGTAAATTGTATTACAGGAGACTTTCAAATTCGATAATTTTTTTATTAAAATGGAGGAGAAGGCACAGAACCGTCTTCATCTGAAACTCTAACAGAAAATAACGTTTCAGATACTTGTTTTGTAAATAAAACTGCCTTGTACTGCTGGTACTTAATTTATTTATGCCATACGTGTTTCGCCTTATCTTCTTCTAAGCCATCATCAGTGGGATCTATAATGATACAGTTTTGTTAGTTTTATATTATTAAACAGTTCAGGTCGTGACTTTTTTATAAAAAGTAATTACTTACGATTTGTTGATTTGCGTTTTCTCACATCTGGTCTGGAGGTCGCACTACCACATTTATTGCTGCCATATAAGCACAACTTTGCGGTCTGATTTTCTTCTCACTGTTCACCATGTTTCTCATTCTTTTTTGTCGTGTACTGTGGTTCTTTCGCCACTCGATATGACTATTTCGCCGGGCACTGCTTTTCAAAACGTAATTATTACGACTACATTACGTGTTTCCTCCTCTTTGGAATGTTTACCTACTTGTTGCCAACCTAACGAAATACGAAGTATATGTTCAAGATTAACTTTTATTCATGATGTTTATACCGTGTGTGTGTGTGTGTGTGTGTGTGTGTGTGTGTGTGTGTGTGTGTGCGTGTGTGTGTGTGTGTGTGTGTGTGTGTGTGTGTGTGACTGTGTGTGTGAGAGAGAGAGAGAGAGAGAGAGAGAGAGAGAGAGCGAGAGAGAGAGAGCCGTCGAGTGCTTTTTTTTCTTTTTTTTTTTTTTTTTTTTTTTTTTTTGAGGGGGGATGTTGGTGGTTTGAATAATGATGTCCAGAACTGGACTTAATGATGCAGGTAGCACAATATAATTGTTACAATAATAACATAGTCACAAAGCTGAACAACATAATTAAAAGTAAAATAAAAGCAGAAAGCAGTAAACCATAGGCAACAACACAACAGAACCAAACACAAACAGGCAGTCCCATAACAACTATACAGGATAATCAGAAAACGATGAAAGAAAACACAAGATGGTACACAATGACATACAAACACAAACTCACCCATAAAATCACCAATATTTTCGAAAGACAAGGAATAAACATAGCATATATAACAGATAATTCTAATTCTGTACAAAATACATCCCAAAACTGACAAAAAACAGAGACATATACCGGAAAGCAGGTACGAGGGTTAGACCTTAAATAGTGGCAACTATATATTCACAACCGATACAAAAGAGTTACATGTCCTTCACAGTAGACACTAGCGTTGTGTAGAACTCGTTGCCAGCGATGTGAAAGGCATGGTACACCGTTGGCAGAGCCTGTTCTGTTGATGGTGCGAATGGAGCGGTCTACAGTTATAGTGATTCTTGTATACGACTGTGATATTGTTATCCTAACGCATTACGTTCCTCCACGGAGCATCACCTGCGACTAGCTTTGCGACAGAAGCGGCGACACTTTCTGCGCAACCCACCCATCATTTTGCACGACAATGCGCGGGCGAATACAGCGCAGGCTGTGGCTGCTCTGTTTGGTCGATGGGACTTGGAAGTACTGTACCATCCACCACACTCCCCGGACTGAAGTCCTTGTGACGTTGATTTGTTTCCGAAGATGATGGAACCTCTTTGTGGCATTCGCCTCAGAACTGATCCAGAGATTCGACAGGCAGTAGACCGCTCCTTTCTTACCACGAACAAACAGGCTCTGCTAACGGTATACTAGGCCTTCCACATCGCTGGCAGCGGGTTCTACACAACGTTGGTGACTACTTTGAAGGACAGTAACAGGTACAAACATGAAACTCTTTTGTATCGGTTGCGAATAGTAGTGGCCACTATTCCAGTTACAACAATCGTATATGTCAACTACAGTGTAACACTTGTGAAGGCAGATATATAGGACAAGCAATACTGATACAAAGAACACATGAGAGCCTGGAAATATGGGACAAACCACTCCTCATTTGCAGAACACCTAAGAGAACATTACCACAAACCAACCACTAGAGAAGATGATATGAAAATATTTAGAATGAACAATAAGAAACATCTTCTAACTCTTCAAGAAAATTACCGCATACAGAAAACCAAAGCAGAAAGGAAAGCCCTGTTGAATGACCAAGATACGTGTCAAGCAATTCATTATTTACACTAATAGATAAAATAATAGAGTAACGCTCCCAATATGATAATAATAGCACCAAACATCTTTACACTGCCTTAACCAGGAACCTTTCCACAGAATATTGAAACGAAAAGTCAAATCGACTGTCACCAAGGTTTGCAACCACTCGCTAAAAGCTAGTACTACACCATACAACTCAAACCACCAACTTCGCAAAAAAAAGGACTCTGTCTCTCTCTCTCTCTCTCTCTCTCTCTCTCTCTCTCTCTCTCTCTCTTACACACACACGGTGTTATCATCATGAATAGAAGTTAGTCTTGAACATAAACTTCGTACTTCGTTAGGTTGACAACAAGTAAGTAAGCATTCCAAAGAGGAGAAACACGTAATAGAGTCGCAATATTTACGTTGTGAAAAGCAGTGCCCAGCGAAATAGTCATATCGAGTGGCAAAAGAACCACAGTACACCACAAAAAACAATGATAAACATGGTGAGCAGTGACAAAAAGGTCAGACCGCAAAGTTGTGCTTATATGGCAGTACTAAAAGTATTAGTGCGACCTCCAGACCAGATGTGAGAAAACGCAGATTAGCAAATCGTAAGTAATTACTTTTTTACAAAAACATCACGACGTGAACTGTTTAATAATCTAATACTAACAAAACTGTATCGTTATATATGCCACTAATGAAGAATTAGAACAAGATAAGGCGAAACGCGAATGGGATAAGTAAAGTAAATTGCAGCAGGGAAAGGCAGTTTTATTTACGAAACTACTATTTATACTCTTGCTGCGGTGGATGGCCACACAAAAAAAATGGTTAAAATGTCTCTAAGCACTATGGGACATAACATCTGACGTCATCAGTCCCCTACACGTATAACTACTTAAACCTAAGTAATCTAAGGGCATCACACACATCCATGCCGAATGCTCGATTCGAACGTGCGACAGTAGGAGCAGCGTGGTTCCAGACAGAAGCGTCTAGAACCGCTCGGCCACAGAGGCCGGCACCACACAAACAAACTTGTAACATTTCAGAATGTGACGGCTCAAATAACAACTGCATTTATTCAAATGATATTGATGAAACGCTTGTTGATGATAACGTACCCTGTACACATGTAAGTTACCTGCTGAAACGTATACACGCAATAAGTAAAATACCTCCTGCGTCCCGCGCCGTTGTCCCTATCGGTTAGGCCTCCCACCCATCGTAGCGGCATTCGGCGTGGCATACCGTGACGAAGCTAGGATCAGCGTTAGCTTCGGTGCTTGTTCACAGAGGCCAACTGTAGCAGCCTGATCACTTTGCCTCGCCAACAACGAAAGGCCAACAAGACGCAACGATGATACCTCTCCGCTTGGAGAGTCAATAGCCGAGAAGCACGTTGTATGTACCAGCAGCAGTCAATCGCACAGACTCGCTGTAGCAGTCCACGCAGCAATACAACTCGTTGCGCAGAAGTCTGCAAATAAGTCTTCAGTCTTGAAATGTCGAGCATTTTCAGTCTACTGTGAACAGCCAATTTTCTTCCATACAGACTTATGGCAGAATTCTTCTGGGGTTAGCAGTTACCATAAGGAACATTTCGTTACGGTAAACAGCCCTCAATAATTGGAACTAACAGAGCCCGTAGTACAACGATGGCACAACCGACTCAGCCTCTGGACAGGGCTTTACTGTTAAGAATGCCTATAATGTACGGAATTCAGTTCTCAGCTTGTACGGATTATATGAGTAAACAGAATTGTATGTTTATTTGTATTTGAATTCCAAGAAATAAGTTTCTGTACCTGGCCTAATTTTGTTTAGTGAAGCACCGACAGACCTCTTACACTGGCGCAATCGTTGGTACCTGATCATATACGTGGTATGATTGATAGCGTGACTGTTACAAAAGTCTCGTTGTATCCTGGTGTAATAATGTGAACCTTATCACTCTTGATATGAGGAACGAAACTTTTCTTTTCATATTTTCCGTGCAAGAAAGACAAAATAATGACACAAATGCAAAAGAAACGTTTTTCGATGATTGACAAAGGAATAAACGGAAGTCCGTAAGTGTGAGCCTCAAGTCTCACTTATTGCTTTGTACTTTCTCCCCTTCCTCTTCAATAAAAACATTATTTCCAACAACAAAATATTCATTTCACTTTGCGTTTGCCAATGTACGCTCTTGCCGCTACGGAGTGTTTTGATGCTCTGAAATAATTTCTTAAGTTCAAACCAATAAGAATGTTTGGTACCTAATAATTCTGCTAGCAGTAAATAAATCTTTAATTTTTACGGTTGGCTTCAAAAGAATATTTTTTTATTTATGTTTCTGATTGAAAACCAATGAAGTCAATGTCATACATGAAATTTTCTTTATTTGAATGGATTACTAGCTTTGGCTAACAATTAAGCCATCTCAAGGTTGGTTACTGTTAGCGCCGTTACGCCTTCATATTTCGATAAAACCTTTCTTAACATGACAACATGCATACATGAGTTCGTTAAATGCAGCATTTCACCATTCCTGGCCAGTGTAATTGAACGATGATCATAAAACAAAGGCGTAATCACATTAAAACATAGTAACTGACACACTAAGGACGTAAATATTGATTGCGTCAGTTACTGTATTTTAAGGGCATAACGCCTTTGTTTTATGACCATCGTTAGTTCAGTGACTACTTGTTTTTAACTATGACATGTATTTATGGTGTATTTTAAGAAAGATTCTAACGACGTGTCAAGCCTTAAAAACACCAACATTAATGAAGAATGTTTTAGAGTCTGAAGATGGCTAGACTGTTAGGCAAAACTAATACATCGAAATAAACAAGTTTTCATGTGCGACCTTGACTTCATGGTCTTACAATCCCTAACATAAATAAAATTTGCAACAGATCGCTTACCCCCTGATTGACAATGTAAACAATGTTGATTCAAATAGAATAATTTGTATAATGCATGCATTCGTTTCACACTTGATGCACATGACGATTGTCTTGGAATTGGAGCCAGGTTGTGAATATTTTCAAACGTAGCTTGTTTAATTAGTTGCAATAAGGCTGTTCTTGGCTTCTTATTCACATGTTCTACATTGTCTGCAAATCAGGCCTTGTTGTCTAGTGCTAAAGCTCATGCCTCAAAAACGTCAAATCATGAGGCTCAATCTCGGCCTTGCCACGGAAGCTTTCAGTCATGGCTAGATTAAAAGCCATGCCCTCTTAACGATGTGAGAAGTCGCCAGGATCTACATTTGGTTCGGATTCCACTTTAAACCGTAAGTCCCCTTTTACAGGTTGGCTAACTGCGGTAGATTAGCTACATGCAAGTCGCAGAAGTGGTGATCAATTGAAATACTTGAGATCGGCCACGAATCACACAAAATTATCGTCATCTACATCTGCACTATCAGTCAAGTTCAATGTACAAGGAGTTTGACTTTTCCAAACAACTGGTATGGCACTTTTTTACATTAATCAGAGCTTTATCAACATATATTTTGTACTGCATCAGTGACAGCCTTTTTTGTTTATGCGTTTGATTGACTGAACACCATCTGGGCTGGCCAATAAGAGGATCTATAAAATGATTAAACATTTTCCCACTGGGGCTGCTTTCATTATTTCTGAAACAGTCAAATACCGCCGTATCAGTATACGTCGACGACCTACTAGTTACTGTGACGGATCCCAGGTGAGACAAGGTATCGCCGGCCGCAATTTGGGGCTCGCTCCACTCCCAAGCTACGGGCGGCCTGGAAGCACACGGCACCCATTCCTCCTCACCCTTCTGCCCGTCCCGAGTCCCTTTTATAGCTGTAACAAGAGGCCGGGTTTGTCCCCGGTGATGTGTGTGGGCGCGCAGGCCGCCCACCGCTCCCAAGACCCCGGCTGCGCTGCCGAATTTATGCAAACTGGAGCCACTTGTTTTAACAGCGGCGGCGGCGTCCGAGCGCCGGCCGCGAGTTGTGGTTATGCTTCCGAACGCCGGCGAGCCATGAACAAACACGCCTCCCCGGCCGTGAGTTACGCGCTGCCCTTCCCTTCCCTTCCCTTCCCCTCGTTCCGCGGACGCATATTCTTAGTTTACTGGACGTCAGACGGCGCGCTGCTTCTTCATCCGCTCGGCCGCAGTAATAGTCTCGTTCGTGAGGAGGAGCAAAAGCAATTTTCTTTCCTTGCGTGCTGCGTTGCGAGTAAGCTGTTCCCCACGACAATACGCTCCGCAGAGACGCTCGTTCCTCTGGCTCGCTTTGCTGTGCTAATCGCCGTATCTCGTCTTGAAACCGTTCTTAGGACTGGTAGGAGAGCTCTGCGGCCGTTGTCGTTGCAGACACACAACACCAACCCGGTTTTGCAGTGGTAAGTAAAGCAACGCAATTTAATTTCCAAAAAAAGAAAGATAAAGCAGTTCAATCTATGTAACGGTAGGAAATGAAGGTATCGTGGAAGACCCGCTATGATATGTAAAAAAGGAAAAAAAAAACATCGCCAGCCCTCCTTTCCCAAACATAGCTTGCCTCGACTTTCAACATGTATAAGATAATAATAATAATAATAATAATAATAATAATAATAATAATAACAAGATAACTCACAAAATGTATTAATCCAAGCACATTAAAAAAATGTGTTCGCGTGTGTGTGTTCCACATCTCATCCTAAACCACTCGACTGACTTCAGCCAAACTTGATACGCACATAACGTCACCTTACTGTCAGACGCCCATCGCTGCCGATATAAGAACCGCCTACCTACCAGAGGGATGGGGTTAAAGAGAAGCGTAGCCAGCAACGCGTGAATACGCAGACTTTATTCATACTATATTTGACAACGAGAACACTTAGCGACTTACAGAAAACTTTTTTTACATATCGTAAATCTTTAAGAATTTTTTTTATCGCTGACAACCCGTAAAAAATGAAAGGAAAAATGTTTATCGTTTACTAGTTCTGCTGTCCACGCAGTAAGATTACCACACAAATACATTTAGCAGACAGTATCCATATATGCTGCTGAATGTACCTACAAAATCATATCATTTTGTGACTCATCGTTCAGAATATAAAACATCGTAAACATTAAGCACAAGGCCGACACTGCGTTGTATGGGCGTAGGCGTGGACGCACAGCTATAAATAAATTTAAAAAAATAATAATTAAATAAAGGCCTAGACAACTCCGATAATATAATAATAATAACAATAATAGGAGTTTAACACATTCCATACTACATCGAGAGATTCTAGGCGCTTCAGTCTGGAACCGCGTGACCGCTACAGACGCAGGTTCGAATCCTGCCTCGGGAATGGATGTGTGTGATGTGCTTAGGTTAGTTAGGTTTAATTAGTTTAAGTTCTAGGGCACTGATGACCTCAGATGCTAAGTCTCATAGTGCTCAGAGCCATTTGAACCATGCTACATCGTTTTAGCGTAAATACCAAGGCCCCTCAGTTCAGAGAAATAGATCGTTTAAGAATCGCTCATCTGAAAATTTGAGAGGTACATGTTAAATAGTTTTCCTATGACGGCGTCATAATTTACACAGTGTAAAATGAAAGCGTGCACGCACTACTGACAGAATTTCACATGGTACTACAGTTGTCAACACACGTCTGCCGACGACGCTTATGTGAGGGGAATACCTGTATCTTTCGTTAATTCCCGCCATGTTTAGGAAAATATCTGATATTTTTTCCTTAGCGGAGTGTATTTTCCTTTCTGTCTAGCCCTACTTAACTTCCTGTGGCCTACCATGATTTCCATTACTCATCGGCCTAAAACCCCCTCTCGAATGGGCTAGCCCTTACGCAAGCACCGAAAATATTCTACGTGAAACAGATTGTAGCTTCCTGTAGTTCCTTGCCTTCCCATTAACCTTAGACTTAATGATACTTTCTTCTTACTTATGAATTTGGAAAATTGTATATTTTACAATACATACACTTACATTAAAGGGTTTCCTTGACTGAATTAAAAAACCGGACAAGTGCGAATAGGACACACGCTCTGAGCGTTCCCCATAACCTAAATTATGTATATACTCGTATATAATTAATTTATGGGTTTTTATGAGTCAGTCTTGGGGTATCAAAATATATGATACAGCGGGTGGTTATATTTAAACTTTCCCTATTTAAACGTTATAACACTGAAACTAATTACCGAACGATTACCAACCTTGGTAGCATTAATGTCAAAGACATGAGGAACAGAAACAATGAGAATCAATTCAGTTGAAACACTTTTAATGTGCTGCTACGGTGCATCATACCATTACGTACCGGTACCATAACTGCTACCAAAGGAGCTCAATATGGTTCCCTTTAGAGTCAGAAACCGCAGGATTGCCTTCCATACAGCAGAACGAAGCCTGTCCGTCGGTAGGTTGGCTACCTCTCTTGATATGCTGTGCTTCAGATCGGCATATGTGTGAATGTTCCTCTGGAAAACCCTGTCCTGGTAGCCCAACAACCAGAAATCACAGGAAGTGAGATCAGGTGATGGTGCCGGCCAAGCATTTGGAAACGATCGGCTGATTATTCGATCTTTACCAAATGTGTTTTGAAGAAGCAGGTGAACTTCACGAGTGGTGTGCAGTGGGCCCTATCTTGCATAAAAACTGTTGAGTTACATGCACCTCTCTCCTGCAAGACAGGTATGACATGCTGGCGAATCATATCGCAGTAACGCTGCCCAGCCACACTGCATGTCTTTGGTCCTTGAGCGCCAACCTGTTCAAAAAAGGATGAGGCAGTAATGAATGTAGCCGTGAAGCCACGGTGACACGTTCACTATACAGAGGACCTTAACGCACAGTCAGTGACTGGAAGTGAAGAACCCCACATTCGGCAATTTTGGGTTGTCACCTGACCAGTCAGAGAAAAATGAACATCGTCTGTCCATAGGATGATCCAGAGCGAGCCCTCGTCAACTTCAATCCTTGCGAGAAAGTGGAGAGCGAAGTCAACACGTCGTTGTGCGTCCTGTCGTACAAGCTACTGTACAACATGGCTCTTGTACGGATACCATTTGAGAATGGAAGCACCTTCCGTGCAGTGGACCACGGGATGTTCAATCGAGGTTACACAGCACGCGCACTTCCCGATGATCTGGAATTGCTTGCAGCGTTGTCTGCCATTTTTTTTTTTTTTATCATCGGTCTACTGACTGGTTTGATGCGGCCCGCCACGAATTCCTTTCCTGTGTTAACCTCTTCATCTCAGAGTAGCACTTGCAACCTACGTCCTCAATTATTTGCTTGACGTATTCCAATCTCTGTCTTCCTCTACAGTTTTTGCCCTCTACAGCTGCCTCTAGTACCATGGAAGTCATTCCGTCATGTCTTAACATATGTCCTATCATCCTGTCCCTTCTCCTTATCAGTGTTTTCCACATATTCCTTTTCTCTCCGATTCTGCGTAGAACCTCCTCATTCCTTACCTTATCAGTCCGCCTAATTTTCAACATTCGTCTATAGCACCACATCTCAAATGCTTCGATTCTCTTCGGTTCCGGTTTTCCCACAGTCCATGTTTCACTACCATACAATGCTGTGCTCTAGACGCCGGCCGAAGTGGCGGTGCGGTTATAGGTGCTGCAGTCTGGAACCGCAAGACCGCTACGGTCGCAGTTTCGAATCCTGCCTCGGGCATGGATGTTTGTGATGTCCTTAGGTTAGTTAGGTTTAACTAGTTCTGAGTTCTAGGGGACTAATGACCTCAGCAGTTGAGTCCCATAGTGCTCAGAGCCATTTGAACCATTTTGTACTCCACACGTACATCCTCAGAAATTTCTTCCTCAAATTAAGGCCGGTATTTGATATTAGTAGACTGCTCTTGGCCAGAAATGCCTTTTTTGCCATAGCGAGTCTGCTTTTGATGTCCTCCTTGCTCCGTCCGTCATTGGTTATTTTACTGCCTAGGTAGCAGAATTCCTTAACTTCATTGACTTCGTGACCATCAATCCTGATGTTAAGTTTCTCGCTGTTCTCATTTTTACTACTTCTCATTACCTTCGTCTTTCTCCGATTTACTCTCAAACCATACTGTGTACTCATCAGGCTGTTCATTCCGTTCAGCAGATCATTTAATTCTTCTTCAATTTCACTCAGGATAGCAATGTCATCAGCGAATCGTATCATTGATATCCTTTCACCTTGTATTTTAATTCCACTTCTGAACCTTTCTTTTATTTCCATCATTGCTTCCTCGATGTACAGATTGAAGAGTAGGGGCGAAAGGCTACAGCCTTGTCTTACACCCTTCTTAATACGAGCACTTCGTTCTTGATCGTCCACTCTTATTATTCCCTCTAGGTTGTTGTACATATTGTATATGATCCGTCTCTCCCTATAGCTTACCCCTACTTTTTTCAGAATCTCGAACAGATTGCACCATTTTATATTGTCGAACGCTTTTTCCAGGTCGACAAATCCTATGAAAGTGTCTTGATTTTTCTTTAGCCTTGCTTCCATAATTAGCCGTAACGTCAGAATTGCCTCTCTCGTCCCTTTACTTTTCCTAAAGCCAAACTGACCGTCACCTAGCGCACTCTCAATTTTCTTTTCCATTCTTCTGTATATTATTCTTGTAAGCAGCTTCGATGCATGGGCTGTTAAGCTGATTGTGCGATAATTCTCGCACTTGTCAGTTCTTGCCGTCTTAGGAATTGTGTGGATGATGCTTTTTCCGAAAGTCAGATGGTATGTCGCCAGACTCATTTATTTTACACACCAACGTGAATAGTCGTTTTGTTGCTACTTCCCCCAATGATTTTAGAAATTCTGATAGAATGTTATCTATCCCTTCTGCCTTATTTGACCGTAAGTCCTCTAAAGCTCTTTTAAATTCCGATTCTAATACTGGATCCCCTATCTCTTCTAAATCGACTCCTATTTTCTTCTTCTATCACATCAGACAAATCTTCACCCTCATAGAGGCTTTCAATGTATTCTTTCCACCTATCTGCTCTCTCCTCTGCATTTTACAGTGGAATTCCCGTTGCACTCTTAATGTTACCACCGTTGCTTTTAATGTCACCAAAGGTTGTTTTGACTTTCCTGTATGCTGAGTCTATCCTTCCGGCAATCATATCTTTTTCGATGTCTCCACATTTTTCCTGCAGCCATTTCGTCTTAGCTTCCCTGCACTTCCTATTTATTTCATTCCTCAGCGACTTGTATTTCTGTATTCCTGATTTTCCCGGAACATGTTTGTACTTCCTCCTTTCATCAATCAACTGAAGTATTTCTTCTGTTACCCATGGTTTCTTCGCAGCTACCTTCTTTGTACCTATGTTTTCCTCCCCAACTACTGTGATGGCCCTTTTTAGAGATGTCCATTCCTCTTCAACTGTACTGCCTACTGCACTATTCCTTATTGCTGTATCTA
Source organism: Schistocerca serialis cubense (assembly GCF_023864345.2). Lineage (NCBI taxonomy): Eukaryota > Metazoa > Arthropoda > Insecta > Orthoptera > Acrididae > Schistocerca > Schistocerca serialis. The sequence goes on along the minus strand of NC_064642.1, from coordinate 439,785,519 downwards.
TAGCGTTAGAGAACTTCAAACGTATCTCGTCATTCCTTAGTACTTCCGTATCCCACTTGTCTGCCATAGCAACAGCGATTTCATCAACCACCTGTGGTGCAACCGGTCGACGTCCTCTTCCTAGAGTAAGGCCCAGTTCTCCAGTTAATTCATACTTCATCATTCTCTGCACAGCACGTGGAGAAAGAGCACCCTTTTGTAATCCGGCGATACTTTCGAAGTGCAGCGGCAGCATTACTGCTTGTTTGATAATAGCGCTTCACCAATAATGTCCTGCTTCTTTTGTCCAAGTTGATGTTGGCCATAGCTGCTACTGGAAGATGGCGCTTTGACGCATGGAAAGCATGCACCACATACCCTGGACATCAGTTGTACAAAGTTCTGTACTCGTACGGTGATTACACTTTAGCGCCAAAGAAACTCGTATAGACAGGAGTATTCAAATACAGAGGTATATAAACAAGCAGAACATGGCGCTGTCCTCGGCAACTGGCGCCGTTGTTAGACCGGTTACTGTCGCTACAGTGGCAGGTTATCAAGATTTAAGTGAATGAAATTTTCACCCTGCAAGGAAGAGTGCGCTGATATGAAACTTTCTGGCAGATTAAAAATGGCTGCCGGACCGAGGCTAGAACTCGGGACCTTTGCCTTTCCGGACAAGTGCTCTACTATCTGAGCTACCCAGGCACGACTCATGACCCGGCCTCACAGATTTGTGTCGTGAGTCGAGCCTCGGTCCACTACACAATTATAATCTACCAGAACGTTTCAAGGTTTAAGGGGGTTTCAACGTGCTGTTGTACTCGGCGCATGAACGATGAAACACATTATCTCCGAGGTAGCGATGAAGTGTGGATTTTCCCCTACGACCATTTTACAAGTGTACCATGAATATCAGGAAATTGGTAGAGCATCAAATCTCCGACATCGCTGCCGCCTGAAAAAGATCCAGCATGAACGGGACCAACGATGACTGAAGAGAGTCGTTAAACGTGACAGAAGTGCAACCCTTCCGCAAATTGCTGCAGATTTCAGTGCTGGGTCACCAACAAGTGTCAGCATGCGAACCATTCAACGAAACAACATCGACATGGTCTTTCGGAATGGAAGGCAAATATCCCAGATATATCCATCCAGTGTTTCATAATGAGAGCACTTAGCGGCATCCAACAAATTTGAAGTCTAACTTCAGACCTTTCGGAAACTTTCGCTCGCTTACGTGCTTAAGGTCCAATATTTAACTCATTAACTAATTTATGAAGAAACCAGCCGTTTGGAGCCGATTCATTCATGAGATTATGATTACATAAGGAACTGGGGTTTTTCTGGTTTTAATTATAAGGTACGACGTTCGTTTCGCAAATGCTGAATAGCAAAATGAATGTAACAACCACGCTAGTTTTACTTACATTTAAATAAAGTACAATATTTTCCGAGACAATCAGCCATAAAACGGAAGCTCCAAATAATCTTATTGGCTAATTCAAGAGTGGAAATTGAAAAAGTTCTGAGTGGTATTTTTTCACAAAACGTCCTTTCAGTGCAGTTTAGTTCTCGGTCCTCTGTAGCGTGTCTTTAAAGTTGATCCAGGTGCCAGACCACGGAGAAAGTGTGCCAAACATTCTTTAATAGATGGCGCATGGTCTTTATGCAAAGCTGTGTTTTCCTCTGGAGGTTCAACACTGATACTATGATGGTTTTCGTTGACTACATGATTACTCCAGAATGAGATTTTCACTCTGCAGCGGAGTGTGCGCTCATGTCAAACTTCCTGGCAGATTAAAACTGTGTGCCGGACCGAGACTCGAACTCGGGACCTATGCTTTTCGCGAGCAAGTGTTCTACCAACAGAGCTACCCAAGCACGACTCACGTCCCGTCCTCACAGCTTTTTTTCCGGAAGTACCTCGTCTCCTACCTTCCAAACTTCGCAGAACCTCTCCTGCGAACACTGCAGAACTATCACTCCTGGAAGACCTGGAAGAAAGGATATTGCGGAAACATGGCTTAGCCACAGCCTAGGGGGTTGTTTGCAGAATGAGATTTTCACTCTGCAGCAGAGTGTTCGCTGATATGAAACTTCCTGGCAGGTTAAAACTGTGTGCTGGACCGACACTCGAACTCTGGAAGCAACTTACTGATAGAGCTCTCAGACAACTGAAAGAACTGAAAGAACTTCAATGCTTGGTGTATCTTCATGATATAATCGTCTGTGTGATTGATATGGAACAGCACATACAACGATTGGAGAATTATTCCAGAAGTTGAGGGCAGTGGTTTTAACGTTGAGTGCAGAAGAGTGTAATTTTTTGTGGTAAGAGGTGGCCATTTCGGTCACATAATTAGTAAGACAAGGGCTGAGACAGACCCCGAGATTGGTTAAAGCTGTATGTTAATTTTCTGTGTCTGAGTCATTAACTACAGTCATTCCTTGGAGTCGCAAATAATTACCAAAGATTCGTAAAAGGATATGCAGATGTTGCCAGACCATTGGATCTGGCTCTGAGCACTATGCGACTTAACTTCTGAGGTCATCAGTCGCCTAGAACTTAGAACTAATTAAGCCTAACTAACCTAAGGACATCTCACACATCCATGCCTGAGGCAGGATTCGAACCTGCGACCGTAGCAGTCCCGCGGTTCCGGACTGAGCGCCTAGAACCGCTAGATCATCACGGCCGGCAAGTCAGACCATTGACACAATTATTGAAGAAAGTGTCAAACATGTGCTTGGTCAAAGGTGCACAGAACTGTTAGTAAAATGCTAAGACACACTATGCGGACATACACTATATGAATTGGGATGTCTATTTAAGGCATGTGGTCTCAGTGTAGAGCTGCAAGCAGCACACAGCTACAGGATTGTCACCATGTGAGGCAGTGTATGGTCGTAAAATGCTGTCTCCTTTCTACATGTTGAGAACCAAGAACGAAAAGACAGGAGAAACTGTTAAGGAATTTACGAGGGAGATAAGAGAAGTAAGGAAAAGGCTCTGCTAGGTGGATACATAGGCACTGGAAAGAAAAGAATGTCGCAGAAGAAAGCTGGCAAGTACACTTTGTGGTCAAAAGTATCCGGGCACCCCCAAAAACATAGGTTTTACATATTAGGTGCATTATTATGCCTCCTACTGCTAGGTACTCCATATCAGCGACCTCAGTAAACATTAGACATCGTGAAAGAGCAAAATGGGGCGCTTCGTGGAACTCACGGGCTTCGAACGTGGTCAGGTGACTGGGTGTCACTCGTTTCATACGTCTGTACGCGAGATTTCCACACTCCTAGACATCCCCAGGTCCACTGTTTCTGATGTGATAGTGAAGTGGAAACGTGAAGGTACACGTACAGCACAAAAGCGTGCAGGCCAGCCTCGTCTGTTTACTGATAGAGAACCATACTGTCCAGGATACATGACCATACTGTCCAGGATACATGTGGACTTCATAACATTTGTACGTTGCCTGCTTCCCTGCTACTGGAAAACAAACAAAGACGTACAGTTCCTTTCCATCAGTTCTTACTGTTACTGTGGCTAGCTTAAAATAAAAGGGTACATTTGTATCATTATGTTAGAAGATCATCCTCAACTCTGGTGGTAGCTCTTTTGCACTTTTCGTAGCCCCTCCAGGTACTGTTTGTCCAAGGAGGACAGTGAGAGGGGGTTACGATTCCTGCGCAGAGAAGTTACTGCTGGATCAGGAAGCGGAGAAGGATTGCAAAGAACAGGTGATTGGGCCTGACTAGTGCTTCCAGCTGGTTGAGGCGCATTGATTGTATTATGCCTTCGATAAATTAAAAGTAGTAGACGCTTCTTTCGAGCAGGGTAAATTCACGAGACAGAAATTTCAGTTAGATGGGAGGGGATTACTGATAAACGGGACGTGTAATAGTGGGACCTAGTTCCATCTACCTGTCACAATTTCGGGGATAACCCCTCTGATTATTGCGCAGTATCAGTTGTACTGACCACAAGAACCAAAGGCAGTGTTACCAGTCGCAAATCTATGTTAAAACAAGCTTTATAGCCTAAGTTAATACTGTCCTTAGACAAATTCTTTTACGAGCACGTGGGTCGAATCTCCCTGGGATCATTGATGCAACATGTAAGTCAGTACAGGGAGAATCAGTACTGGAAGGAAACCACATTGACAATTGTCGTACCGGCTACCGCCGCGACACTTACTCTGCTAAGCGTTTACCTACATAAAAAGTGAAACTCGAGACTAAGTTCGGACCCAGTCATTGTTCAGATTGCAGTCGACTGGATTTGCAGACCCTAGGAGGCAGCAGTCAAAACTGTAACAATAAGTTAACTTGAGCAGAATACTAAGAGGCTTAGGCTGCGTTCACACTGCCGGCCGGGCCGGGCCGGGCTGACGCGTACTGGCTCGGCTCGTGCCTAGCCAGCTCAGGCCGACGAGTAGTGCATTCACACTGCGCGCCGCGCCGAGCCGGGACGGCGAAATGGGGGAAAATTCACTTCTCCGATTTTCATGTTTTAAAAATTCTTAGCGGTATTTAAGACTTCGCCACATCGTTTTATGAACTTATTTTTTCCTTAAAAGCTTTACTTACGTCGTGAAAAATGAAAAAGTCTACTTTTCGTTTCGCGTGATTTCTTAGTTTCGTAACACTTCCCAACCGATTTTGAAGAAAGTATGCGGCTAAAGAATCTGATTTTCGTACACGACGTAGTGCAAAATCTTAGCTTCGTATTGAATTATTTATCTTTCCATATTTCTTAACAATCATTGTGAAATGATGCTATTTGTCAACGTTGTGCACTTGATTTACAAATCTTGTAGTGAAAAAGTTATGTAGCGGGTAGCTTACTGTTAGATCCGTTTTAGACCATACATTGTTGGGAATGAAATGTAGCTAAAAGTACCAAAAAGGTTTTGAAATGATACTGATATCTGTCTCTGGTCTCAAGTAATGCGAGCTATTCAGTGGCGTCAGTAAGCCACGGAGTTCGCGCGGTTACAGCTTGGTTTAGTGTAGTCATATAATGCAGGACAGAAAAAAAGTAATTACTAGTGATCAGCGCAGACCAAGTGCCGGTCCCTCGTATTATTTTAATGGTCTCATTCTCTAGATAAATCCAAATGTATAAGAATTTTTCCCTCGGCTGGACAATCATCTGCTATGCTTTTATAATTGGCCACACGTTGCATCACAAAAGACAAACAATTATTTGTCATCAACATCCTACAATTAGTATGATGTACATTTCGTATTTCGAACTAAAAGATAACTGAAGCGCAATTCTGTAGTCTCGTTGTCTACTTTGACAGAAAAAATAATGGAGAGTTAATGAAACTACTGTAGATCGGCACAGATGTGCGTTTCATTGTTCTTCATTGTTTTTTTCCTTCCTTGGCGGGCTGCGCTGCACTGTCAAGGTAATCCCCACTCTTTGGCTAAATGGCTGTTAGCTGCCTGAGGCCAAATAAATAAATTTAAAAAGATCCCCACCCTTCGACAGCTGACAAGCAAGTCAGTAGAAAACGCAGCTGCAGTCAACAGTCGCTCGCCTTTAGCTAGTCTGTGCTGTCGTGTAGAACAATGTCTTCACTCTTTTATTGGTATTGTTTTGACTCTGCAGTAACTCGTCGAGTTTTGAAGTACAGAAGAACTAGGAGGTTATGGATTCATCCCAAAAATAGCGACAGACATTTAGGAGAGTTTTTTTCTTTATATGAAGAACTTAAAAAGATCCTGAAAAATTTTATTCAAATTACAGAATGAATCATAATACATTTCAGTATGTGCTGCAGAACATTCAAGACAAAATTTCTAAAGAGAACACAAATTTTCGCAGAAGTATAAGAGTAGAAGAAAAATTGTGTATAACGATAAGGGAAGATTCGTTAGTACACAGTTTTTGGTTTGCAGTAGAACTTTGTGCAGCATTCACTACCTCCAATTAATTGTAGTCATGCTTTTGTATTTTAAATTTCACAAACGCTTACCTCTGAGGGGAAGAGAGTTTATGGGACTCCTGAGAATCATTAGGAAGTAATTAGCTTCGTCATTTTGGGTAATGTCTTGCTGTGCCTTCAATGAAGAATCGCAGAAATACTCCTTCAGAATTTTCCAACATTTTTCTTCTTTTTTCTTCATGATGCAGCGCTTGGCAGTGGTCATGGTTCATCATGTGGAGCCACTGATGACCTCACAGAATTCTTTTCATTTCCTTGTAAGATAGACAGATTGATAGGCGAAGAGTTTTGAGATAATGCCCTTTGACTTAGTGGCTCTATTTCCACTGATAAGGAACTGCCACAGCATGACTTTACAATGCATTATCATCTGGTAGGGACACATTTCCGTCCCTCAGTGACACTCATATCTGTCTCCGTTTACAAGTAAATGCGAACTATTCAGTGGCGGCAATGCCGCGATCGCTGGCAAGCTATTGTTGTAACTGCATGTAAATACGGTAGATTAAATAAATGAAATAAAAGTAATTTCGCATGTATCATTATAATAAACGTAATTTTTCCTCACTGATTGTGAAATGTGAGGTAACATCTTAAAATAAAAGACGTGTGCAGTCACACTTGTGATGAAAGCAGAAGGGAGACGTGTGATGCGTGTACTGCAGAAGCTGTAGTGCTGCTCCACAGGCTCGCGCCTGCGGTCGGCTCGCGCCGGCAATATTAAACATTCGGGATGTTGCCGGCTCGGTTCCGGGAGGCTCACGCCGTGTCGGCGCGGCCCGGCCGCCAGTGTGAACACCGCAATTCAAAACCATGTGTTTGACATCGAAGCGGACGGCGGCCCGGCCAGGCTCGGCTCGGCCCGGCCGGCAGTGTGAACGCAGCCTTTTAGGATAGGCGGTGTTTAAGAGAACTTGAAGATAAACGTAATCTTGAAAGAGTGGTACGGATTCAGTTGTATCAGCCGCCAGTGATTGACATTCTAGTATCCAAGGAAGTCTGCTTGAGGGGACCGGAGGGACCAGGTTACGTTAAGAGGAAGGCAATTTTAGGGCATCGAACGTATTTGGCCAATAACGCACAGAGTATTAAGTAGATTAAGGCAGAGCCAGCCACAGGCAAGTGCAGATGTTATCCGTTGAAAAACACAACACAGCCATCGCACGTTGTGAATCGAGCCAGACAGGTAATGTGAGGAAATATCTGACACAGCAGAAGAAGAAAGTGGAAACCATTCAACAACAGCGACCATGAATGTTTTTACTTTTGTGCCACAAGGATAGCAAAGCCTAAGCAAACGCAGCCTGCGAGGATATAAACACAAACAGCGGCTTTTGGACTGAAATCATGTCCTGTTAACATCGGAGCACCACAGACACCAAAGAGTGACACTTTGGAGTGCCATCCGGAATGCTGCACGGGGTCTACAATTCGACCTCGCATCGGGGCAGCCTACCCTGACATACGAGACACAGAGCCGCCGCCGCCAGGAGGCCAGCCAAACCCTGGGACACAGTGCTTCTACAGTGGGTTCGGCCACTGTAGCGCAGCAGACAGCCTTGCATCGTCCACCGCTGCCTTAGCTATTGAGCGCGGAGGACGCCGCTGACAGAAGCAGCGGCGTTGCACCATCGCTCGGCCACGCCGTACTCTCTCAGCTTTGCGGGACGTCATGCACTCACGCACACACACACGCACGAGGCATCTGCGTGCCTCAACCATACTGCCTCTGCCTCTAATGAATCGCGGTGCAGGGCGGATATAAAGGAATTTGAAAAATACAAAACTATTCTGCTGACTCTAATTCTATATCATTGGCAATCTTTTCCTGAAATTTACATTTTGCTTCTCTCCATTATCTGCATTAATAAAATTATAAGTGTAGAAACTACAACTCATTTGGTACGGTATATAATTTCATAAATACACTATAATTCTCAGTTACTGTAGTTACTACGATTCTTGTTGTAGCCAAACCCTAGTCCTATGTTTATCCGTTTCGTTTTACCATTTTACCATGGAAGATAGACTATTACTGTACTTTTTTCGTTGGACAAAGAACAGACAGACGCAAATCACACACACACACACACACACTGTAACAGCCACGAGATTAATTTTTGGCTACAGTACGACGAGAGGAAATTATGCCTCTAACAGTCATAAACATTATGTATTCGACGTATGAAAAAACAGTGAAAACTTATAAATATTAATTATTTATATATATTCTATGATGTAATTAGACATATCGATGTGTATCATACAAAGACAATGATAATTGTAAATCCCTTTTATGATCTGCGTTTGTCTTCCTTTGTTTTTACCTTTTGTTGGTTGTCTTTTGTAATTTGCGGACGCATATCAAACTGAGGTCTGTTAAGAAATTGTAATTACTTGTTATTATTACTTGAAAACAGAGTTCATTATTATTATAAATATGAGTGAATAATTATTTCTAACTTTAATTCCTCTCTCAGTAAGCATTATCTGTCTTAATTATTTCTTTCCGCTGCAACCAACGCTGCCATTGATGATAGCGATTTGTATCGCGCTTTTGTCAGTGTTTTCCGTAGAAACAAATGAAATGTTTGCTTGATGAGGTCTAAATTCTGCACAATATGAAAGTATAGTTTATAGCGTTTAATAAACATTTTCAATATTTACTTATTTGCTCTAACAATAGAAAGTCTCTATCAATTGTCTGCCGCCATCTTAACAATTATCACAGCGGCAAATTCAAATTACGCAACTCTGCAGACATAAATGCTGAACGTAATACAAATGTGTAAAAATAAATGTGCATCGGTGGTCCCGAACTCATTTTAATGAAAATAATTCGAATCAGATTGGTTCTTTAAAAACAGTGCTCATAGCACGATCGTTATAACAAACTTTTCTAGCTGATGTATGGAGCCGAAACGAATAACGCACGAGTTGCGAAGAATATTGTTTCAGGTAACATACGTCAGTGTTGTGCGCGGCTGATATTCTGTGGTTTTAATGATCATTTTGCTGAAGATAACTGTTTCCATCATAATCCATAGTTGTATAGAATCTGTTGTATGAACTGTGATTTAGTGACACTTACACAACTTACAGACAACACTTTAACACGACGTTGACTTGGAGTTCTTTAGCAACTTGATCAAATCTTTAGCCGGGAGAAAAAATTATTTAGTAATTACTCAATGTAATAAAATAAGATTATCATTTACATTTACAAATTAGTTAAATACCAAACCACTGAATAACCAACAGCGGACGCCACACTGGCGCCTAACGTGGGGCCACGAATGCACATTTATTCATTTCAATAATTGAAATTGTGATCTATTACAGGTACGGGGTACCACAACAAACTATTAATCATTGTTCATTTATTTGTTTCATGAGCATTGACATCTTCCTACCGGACTGCTGTAAGAATCTGTATCTGCACTGGTGCCAGACACACGAATAACTTCACATAAGCAGTGCAGTCCACAACTGTCTATCAATTCAGGTAGGAACAGATGTGCATATTCGGTAACTGAGCAGCAGCACACAAACGACATTCACTGCGTGTGCAATTTTATACATGTGTTGTGCTATATTGGTGATAGAATGGTTAAACGAAAGAAAAATAAACCGAATGAGCATACTGATGCAGAGATGACATCAGAGTCTCAGGTAGAACAATCTACCCATATTTCTGTCGAATTATTAGAAAATTTAATTATGAATGATAATTTAGTAAGTGATGTCCCCAGTGATAGTAAAACTGAGGAGCTGCCAAAAACAAATTGACACTCCTACATTCAACCAGTTAGTAATTAATGACAATATTTGTTCTGAACAAGGGGCAGAAGTTAGCAATGCTCAAGCTATGTCGATACACGATATGCTAACAGCATTTTTTGAGAAGTTTACTATTACAGTTCACGAGCGTGAAAGACAACGTCAACAGGAAAAGGAAAACCGTAGAGAAAGACAACGTCAACAGGAAAAGGAAAACCGTAGACAGAAAAAGCTTATAGAAAAACAGCAACAGGAGCTCAGGGACCAAGAAAAGGAAAAGAAATTTATTGAAAATATAAACAATAGTTTTCTGGAAAGAGATAAAGAAATTATGCGTAGAATTAAACAAGTGTTGGTCGATCGTGATAATGCTATTACTACCCATTTTAAGCAGGAGATCGATGCAGTAAAAACCACTAGTGAACCGTTAACAAACATTCCATTTCAGGTCAACAGGCTTCAAACTGAAGTAGATAGACTAGAGAACCGATTCAAAGCCTTGGCTACAGCTGTGGAAACAATGCAGGAGGACATTCCCTCGTAAATCCGAAAGCAAGTCCGAACAGAAGTAGCCAGGGTGCTGAGCTCTGAAAATCAAAACTTTGAAAATCTGCCATTACGCAGTAATGACAACACTGGTACTGACAGGGAAAAGATCGCAGATAATCTAACGCCGAATTTTAATGCACAAGAAGGAAGACCGAATTTTGGTAATCAACCGATATTACCAGAGCAGTATGTGACACCAAGGAACAATAATAGTGGAATATAATGTACTTGTAAGAAAGTAACCACACCGCCTGCGAATGATAGCAATTCTGTGGTGTCACCGCCAGACACCACACTTGCTAGGTGGTAGCTTTTAAATCGGCCGCGGTCCGCTAGTATACGACGGACCCGCGTGTCGCCACTGTCAGTGATGGCAGACCGAGCGCCGCCACACGGCAGGTCTAGAGAGACGTACTAGCACTCGCCCCAGTTGTACAGCCGACGTAACTAGCAACAGACACTGACGAAGACTCTCTCATTTGCCGAGAAGATAGTTAGCATAGCCTTCAGTTAAGTCAATTGCTACGACCTAGCAAGGCGCCATCACCAAGTTATATTGAAATGATAATACTGTATCAACAAGACCAATGTTCCTCAATTGTGGATTAAAGTTAAGTATTCCAGCAGCTACGTACTTTTCTTTATAGCATTCATTACGTATCCTGTTTCAGACCTCACGCCATCCTGCGTGAGCTTATAGCGTGCATTTCGGCTTCCTCAAACAACACGGTGTTGGCACTTCTGCCGACACTTCAAATTCCATGCACTTAACTACTTTGATGCGTGAAGAAAGTCTGATTAAGCATAGACAGTTTCAAATATTTAAAGAAGAAAGCAAGAAAAACATATATGCAGTAGCTTTCATTCGAAACTTCAAAAGTGTTCTTCCAAAATCATTGTCGGAAGAACAGAAAATACAGTTTTTGGTTTCACGTATTTCTGGTGATGCGTCGCTCTGGGCATTAAATGCAGCAGAAACTTGCAAGACTTTCCACGACTTTGAGAAGGCGTTCCTTAATCAATTCTGGTCAGCGTCTACTGAAGAGCGACACCGTAAAATTGTTTACAATGCAGAAATGTACAATCCGAAGTCAGGTTCCTTAAGAAAGTACTTTGAAAAATATATTAACATGACCCGGTACTGGGATGAGCTAATAACCACCAGAGACTTACTGCGAGTGTTAAAAGCTAGATTACCCATACATATTAGAGAAAAATTATTTAATGTTGCAGACACCGATCTGAAAGAATTTCTGTCTGTAACAGATTCTCTGGATCTAGTGCAAGAAGACGCCAGAAAAAATTCTGACGTTATCAGCAAAAATAATAGTCCTAATAGAAAAAATTCATGGAATGGAAATAGGGGCGAAGGTAGTCCAAAGAAAAACAAAAGTAAAGCTTATAGTAACGTTAAATACAATAATAATTATAGTAGTAGGAATCACTACAACCAAAATTTTGGTTATCCTAATTATAATATTAGTAATAATCAAAAGGCCGAAGAACACCAACTACCGAATGGTAATCAGAGACCATACCACATTGAAAACCCAAACAATAACAACCGAAAGAGACGAAATGACGACCGGTCAGACAGTCCATATAAAGACAAGCCTAAAAATATGCGGGGTGACAGTGAACATTGGCGACAGCCAGGGCCAAGTCATTGGCAGCCGCAGCAAAATTCTGTCAATTCAGGTCAGCCAATAAATTATGTACAGGCTATACCTATACCAAGCAATCAATATCCACCGTGGTGGGATACAAGCAGGCGTCCTCCGACTGAAAACTCACAAAATGTTAGAACAGTGGAGGTACCTTCGGAAACAAAACGAAACACTCAGAAGCCAACAAACTAATTTCGGTCCCTGTAGGCCTTCGCCAGGTGACCGAGGCCAACGATGAAGGCAATAGGTCGACGACACAAAAAATAAACATCATACGGTATCAGGATGACAACAGGATCGAAGATGAGCTATATGAGGAACCTGCTGTCTCTGATAAGCCACAAAGGGAAAATATCCAAGCAAGTGTCACCGGAGCTGTAAATGGTGTAACAACTACTTTTCTGCTTGACACAGGTGCGAATGTATCAGTTATGAACACGCAGTTTTTCAAGAAGGTATCGCAGATAAGACGATTGCCGATTTTGCCGGTTGCAAATTGTAAGGTTATAGGGGCATTGGGAAAAAAGGCACAGAGTATAAAATACCAGACACAGGTGGAAGTTTCCTTGCGAAATGATAGCTTATTATGCACGTTCCTACTAATGGATAACTTGTCAGTACCGGTGCTACTGGGTCTTGAGTTCCTTCGGGAAAGGGAAGCTGTAATTGATCTCGCCCGTGGGACATGTGCACTCAAGTACCTACAGCGACCCATAACATTAATGCTGAATCGGGAGTTCGGTGCGAACCTTCAGCTGATAAGAAAAATGAATCTTCCTGTCAGCAAACAGAAGTTGTTAGTTTTGGATCATAAGCACCCACAGATGTGTCACAAAAATCGAAATAACGATGCACCCAGCAACGTGAGTGACATCGCCACAACAATAGAAGAGAAAGTGCAGGAGGCAACTTGCATTAAAGCTTCAGAAGCTAGACAATTAACAGAATTATTATCCGGATACCTCGAAGTAGACACTGAACGCCCTGGAATCATAAGAGATTACCAATATGATATGAAAGTATATCCGCACAAGACCTGTTGCAGAACATCTTACTCGGTCCCCTGGACTAAGAAAAACGAAGTGATACAAAGGACCAATCAGAAGTGCAAGTGCACTACCCCATAACTGTAAATATAATGTTTATGATAAAATAATTAACACTAATAATGTGATAATATTATGTATGTATTAGTTTATAAGCTTTTACGTCAAGTATAATGTAATGTCCTTGAATTATTTGAACAAGGAGTAGAGAATCCCCATAATAAATGTATTTTTACTCTAAAAGGGATAAATAACTTGATAAACACTTCAGTGTTATTGCATTAAATGTGAGGAATTTTACATTCCTATACGTAGGACAGAAATGACTAAAATGCTTAAGTACTATATTTGTTCGTGTGTAAGAATGGATATAACAAAAATATTTTCATAAGATCGAGCCATGTAGTCCCACACACGTAGTGAGTGTTGGTGGTGTGTGAGCTGTGTGACTGAAAAAATAAATAAATAAAATAAACTGCTTTCACCACTAGTGAAGCGAAATCTGAATGTGTACTGATTTACGTACACGGTTTCATTACAAAGTCATTTAAAATACTCTTATGAGCAACATTCCGGTTAGATAAACCGAACATGGACATCTGTTCCACAAGCATGATAAATAACAATAAGAATAAAAGAAATAAAAAATAGAAATATATAAATATATGTATCTGTAATAAAAATGGAAATGTACTGTTATCTGGACAGTTCAGTAATGATCTCATGGTCAAGATAATGTAGCAGATTCTGAAAGTTTTATATTGTCTCATGTTCATGTGACAGTGTAAAATTTTAAATTTTGTTATTCAGTCATGGTAATATGAACTTATGTGCAAGTGTACCAGACCTCATTACTTGAAAAGTGTCATTTGCATATAGATTGTCTGTTAAGTACTGTGGAAAGCTACTAACAGCAATCAGAACAGTGAAACGTGTTTCGCAGGAACTAGTAGACGCGTGAAGAGCTCTGATTTACATTGTGAATAATGATGAACAGTGATAAAAACTGTGATCACGTAACCTTATGAACGCTCTTGGAGTGTCAAAGTTAGCAGCAACGCTATGAACGTTGAGTTCTGTTGACTGTATTAATAATTAACTAGAACTAATGACCTTTAGTAGTTTGATATGAAGCGTCTCCGAGTGCCAAATGTAATGTGACACACTGTACAGCTAGCCCGCGGCAAAACAATAATGCAACGTTGTCTACGCATCGCGTCGCGAAAATATTTACATTCCGCTTAAGTAAACGAAGCACACTACGGACACTTGTATGATTAACGGTGCAGTGTTCAAAATGTGCATATTGTGATGAACTTACATGTGAATCACTACATTGTGTTGAACAGTGTCAAAATACAGAACATACTCCAAAAACAGTCTAATTCCATCCGTGTGAAAGCAAGTGAAATGGACACAAATAAACTTTTCCACAGGATGAGAATAGTAATTATGTTGTCACTGATGCTTATATTTTGACATTTCATGTTCCCGTCTTAAACCGAGGGACGTGGGAAAGGAGAAGCAAGACCTGCTGCATCGCGACTTCTAGCCAGCAGCAGATCCAGACCACGATGCAGCCGACGGCAGCCGACGTCCCACCGACTCTGCCGGGGGCGGTCCAGCAGCAGCCACTACCTGTCTGCGTTCCAACGGCTCGACACGGGAGGCGGTCTTACGAAATCAGCGGCAAATTCTTATAACATTCGATAGATGAGCGATATACCACCATGAAAAAACATTCATTATCTCAGATGCTTACAACAGAGTCATATATTTGCATTTTCCGGCATATTTTATTACATTCATGTCAAGCCTGACTGTTAAAAGTAGGTGTCTGTATTTTCTTGAAGCCCCTTGGACGGTTTTATTACCGGTTTTCCGAGTCCAGTGAACCCAAATGGGGGGGGGGGGGGATAAGTTAATCCGGGAAGTATCCGCAGCAATTTCCGAGATAATACAGTCACTGAAGTCATTTAAAATACTCGATTCAACTATAATTTTATCATGTCTAAAACAACATTGAAACTAAACATATGCATCTTGAGAGTAGCAAATCTACGTGTATTACGTGGACTGAAAAAAAAAATACAACAGATAAACTAATTTTTCTTCTCAGCCCAAGGGACATTGTAACATGCACGAGATAAATTTTTGGCAACAGTACGACGAGAGGAAATTATGCCTCTAACAGTCATAAACATTGTGTGTTCGACGTATGAAAAAACAGTGAAAACTTATAAATATTAATTATTTATATAATATTCTATGATGTAATTAGACATATCGATGTGTATCATACAAAGACAATGATAATTGTAAATCCCTTTTATGATCTGCGTTTGTCTTCCTTTGTTTTTATCTTTTGTTGGTTGTCTTTTGTAATTTGCGGACGCATATCAAACTGAGGTCTGTTAAGAAATTGTAATTATTTGTTAATTATTACTTGAAAACAGAGTTCATTATTATTATAAATATGAGTGAATAATTATTTGTAACTGTAATTCCTCTCTCAGTAAGCATTATCTGTCTTAATTATTTCTTTCCGCTGCAACCAGCGCAGCCATTGATGATAGCGATTTGTATCGCGTTTTTGTCAGTGTTTTCCTTAGAAACAAATGAAATGTTTGTTTGACGAGGTCTAAATTCTGCACAATATGAAAGTATAGTTTATAGCGTTTAATAAACATTTTCAATATTTACTTATTTGCTCTAACAATAGAAAGTCTCTATCAATTGTCTGCCGCCATCTTAACAATTATCACAGCGGCAAATTCAAATTACGCAACTCCGCAGGCATAAATGCTGAACGTAATACAAATGTGTAAAAATAAATGTGCATCGGTGGTCCCGAACTCATTTTAATGAAAATAATTCGAATCAGATTGGTTCTTTAAAAAAAGTGCTCATAGCACGATCGTTATAACAAACTTTTCTAGCTGATGTATGGAGCCGAAATTAATTACGCACGAGTTGCGAAGAATACTGTTTCAGGTAACATACGTCAGTGTTGTGCGCGGCTGATATTCTGTGGTTTTAATGATCATTTTGCTGAAGATAACTGTTTCCATCATAATCCATAGTTGTATAGAATCTGTTGTATGAACTGTGATTTAGTGACACTTACACAACTTACAGACAACACTTTAACACGACGTTAACTTGGAGTTCTTTAGCAACTTGATCAAATCTTTAGCCGGGAGAAAAAATTATTTAGTAATTACTCAATGTAATAAAATAAGATTATCATTTTCATTTACAAATTAGTTAAATACCAAACCACTGAATAACCAACAGCGGACGCCACACTGGCGCCTAACGTGGGGCCACCAATGCACATTTATTCATTTCAATAATTGAAATTGTGATCTATTACAGGTACGGGGTACCACAACAAACTGTTAATCATTGTTCATTTATTTGTTTCATGAGCATTGACATCTTCCTACCGGACTGCTGTAAGAATCTGTATCTGCACTGGTGCCAGACACACGAGTAACTTCACATAAGCAGTGCAGTCCACAACTGTCTATCAATTCAGGTAGGAACAGATGTGCATATTCGGTAACTGAGCAGCAGCACACAAACGACATTCACTGCGTGTGCAATTTTATACATTTCTTGTGCTATATTGGTGATAGAATGGTTAAACAAAAGAAAAATAAACCGAATGAGCATACTGATGCAGAGATGACATCAGAGTCTCAGGTTGAACAATCTACCCATATTTCTGTCGAATTATTAGAAAATTTAATTATGAATGATAATTTAGTAACTGATGTCCCCAGTGATAGTAAAACTGAGGAGCTGCCAAAAACAAACTGACACTCCTGCATTCAACCAGTTAGGAATTAATGACAATATTTGTTCTGAGCAAGGGGCAGAAGTTAGCAATGCTCAAGCTATGTCGATACACTATATGCTAACAGCATTTATTGAGAAGTTTACTATTACAGTGCACGAGCGTGAAAGACGACGTCAACAGGAAAAGGAAAAACGTAGACAGAAAAAGCTTATAGAAAAACAGCGACAGGAGCTCAGAAACCAAGAAAAGGAAAAGAAATTTATGGAAAATATAAACAATAGTTTTCTGGAAAGAGATAAAGAAATTATCCAACAAACATTCCAGTTCAGGTCAACAGTCTTCAAACTGAAGTAGATAAACTAGAGAACCGATTCAAAGCCTTGGCTACAGCTGTGGAAACAATGCAGGAGGACTTTTAGTAATTAATCAATGTAATAAAATAAGATAATCATTTTCATTTACAAATTAGTTAAATACCAAACCACTGAATAACCAACAGCGGACGGCACAACACACACACACACACACACACACACACACACACTTACACAGACACACACATACACACACGCACACACAAATCTCTCCCACTCTCTCATATTTTCATTGGTAAAACACCAGTGTATTAACCTTCGCAAACCATTTAATATTCCCTTGTGCCTCACGAACATGAAATTATATCAATAACGTATGACCTCATTTAGTCTTTCCAAACTGCTGTATGCACGCATGGTACCACTCTACTGGTCGTCGTCTTAGCCAACGTCTTGCTACATAAATAATCTTCCCATCATTCACGCACTGCTTCCTGCGGAGTGCATCATTCATCGGGCCAAACAGACGTCGGAAGGTGCTAGATCCGGGCTGTAGGTTGATGAGGAGGAACAGTCCAGTAATGTTTAAAGAGCTTCTCTGGGGTGCGCAGGCTTGTGTGAGGCCTTGCGCTGTCATGGAGAAGCAGAAGTTAATTTGCATTTTTGTGGCGAAGAACGCACTGAAATCGTTTCTTCAGTTTCCTGAAGGTAGCACAGCTCTGTGCGGCTGACGGATACGCGGAAGATCGGACAGGTTTGAACGACCTTGTTGCGATGACAATAGACGCCTCCCCAAACGACTCAGTGTGGTTTTTATCAAGGACAATCGGCGAATAGGTGTTGTCAGGTCTTCCAAGAAAACACTCAAATAATGAATTTTCGGTATCCAGATCCTGTCGGTTTCATTAGCTAGTATCGGTGTAGCTGGTTGTCTATAAATGATGTGCATATGGGGTCTAAAGAAGGCGGTATTGAGATGCCATAACTGATTGTCTAAATAATATAACTTCTCAAAATGACCGCTTGTTTGGCGATTTTCCTTGGTAAATATTTGACCAGCCGCTGTCCCGCAACCAGAATTGTGAAGCAGACAATGTGCTTTTATTCACTGCCAGGTCATCGAAGACATTCAGCAGGCGCCTTTGAATGTCTGTGACGCTCTGGTTTTTCGACAAAATAAACTCAGTGACTGCTCTCTGCTTGTAGCACCGTTACAGACGCCATTTATGAAACTGTAGGAGCCAAAGCGGGAGTATTCCACTACGTTCCACAACAAATTCCACATTTCTTCAATCGAAACTGGCGGAGGAAAACATACGAAGCATTACTTCCTGAAAACCCCTCGCATTTCAGGATCTTATACAGGGTGTTGCAAAAAGGTACGGCCAAACTTCCAGGAAACATTCCTCACACACAAAGAAAGAAAATATGTTTGTGGACATGTGTCCGGAAACGCTTACTTTCCATGTTAGAGCTCATTTTATTACTTCTCTTTAAATCACATTAATCATGGAATGGAAACATACAGCAACAGAACGTACCAGCGTGACTTCAAACACTTTGTTGCAGGAAATGTTCAAAATGTCCTCCGTTAGCGAGGATACATGCATCCACCCTCCGTCGCATGGAATCCCTAATGCGCTGATGCAGCCCTCGAGAATGGCGTATTGTATCACAGCCGTGCACAATACGAGCACGAAGAGTCTCTACGTTTGGTACCGGGGTTGCGTAGACAAGAGCTTTCAAATGCCCCCATAAATGAAAGTCAAGAGGGTTAAGGTCAGGAAAGCGTGGAGGCCATGGAATTGGTCCGCCCCTACCAATCCATCGGTCACCGAATCTGTTGTTGAGAAGCGTACGAACACTTCGACTGAAATGCGCAGGAGCTCCATCGTGCGTGAACCACATGTTGTGTCGTACTTGTAAAGGCACATGTTCTAGCAGCACAGGTAGAGTATCCCGTATGAAATCATGATAACGTGCTCCATTGCGCGTAGGTGGAAGAACATGGGGCCCAATCAAGACATCACCAATAATGCATGCCCAAACGGTCACAGAAAATCTGTGTTGATGACGTGATTGCTCAATTGCGTGCGGATTCTCGTTAGCCCATACATGTTGATTGTGAAAATTTCCAATTTGATCACGTTGGAATGAAGCCTCATCCGTAATGAGAACATTTGCGCTTAAATGAGGATTGACACATTGTTGAATGAACCATTCGCAGAAGTGTACCCGTGGAGGCCAGTCAGCTGCTGATAGTGCCTGCACACGCCGTACATAGTACGGAAACAACTGGTTCTCCCGTAGCACTCTCCATACAGTTATGTGGTCAACGTTACCTTGTACAGCAGCACATTCTCTGACGCTGACATTAGTGTTATCGTCAACTGCACGAAGAATTGCCTCGTCCATTGCAGGTGTCCTCGTCGTTCTAGGTCTTCCCCAGTCGCGAGTCATAGGCTGAAATGTTCCGTGCTTCCTAAGACGCCGATCAATTGCTTCGAACGTCTTCCTGTCTGGACAGCTTCGTTCTGGAAATCTGTTTCGATACAAACGTACCGCGCCGCGGCTATTGCCCCGTGCTAATCCATACATCAAATGGGCATCTGCCAACTCCGCATTTGTAAACATTGCACTGACTGCAAGACCACGTTCGTGATGAACACTAACCTGTTGATGCTAGTACTGTAGAGCAATGAGCCGCATGTCAACACAAGCACCGAAATCAACATTACCTTCCTTCAATTGGGCCAACTGGCGATGAGTCGAGGAAGTACAGTACATACTGACGAATCTAAACTGAGTTCTAATATGGAAATTAAGCATTTCCGGACACATGTCTCCGTAACATCTTTTCTTTATTTGTGTGTGAGGAATGTTTCCTGAAAGTTTGGCCGTACCTTTTTGTAACACCCTGTATATATGACAGATCTGTTCACTTCAAGACATTCCTAATTCAGCGTTCTTCAAACATGAAATTTGTTTAGAATATGGAACTGATCTCACAGGCTCACACCCGATGACGATGTGAGGCCCCCACCAACCACCTCTGCCTTCGGCCGGTTGCTTCGCCAGTGAAGCTACCGACGGCGCGGCTGTAGTTCTTCGAGGAGTCACGGTGCGGCGCGCACGTCGCCAGGTTGCGAGGGTGCGGGAGCTCCAATTTGCGAGCTCGTGAGATTGCTCTCGCAGCCAGCATCCAGCAGCCGGCAGTCGGCGGCGGCTGAGTTGAGGAAACACTGGCTGCGGAAGCACCTTCATTACAGAGCGGCACGACCAAGTTTCCCGCCAACTGGCGTCCGTGCCCGGCCCAGTCCCTCCCCGGTGCGGAGCGCCGAGTAAATTCACTTTGTCTCTCGACGCACGACGCAGGCGCAGGCCGCCTTGTGGGCCGGTGGTGGGGGCTCAGCGCCCTGAGGTATCCTCGCAATTAAATCTGCTTAGCGGCAGATAATACAGAGCGCCGCGGCTGCCGCGCCGATGATAATTTGGTGGCGCGGGCACAGAGGTCCCGCGGCCAGCCAGTGTCTGTGGCGCTCTGGAGCGCACCGACTGGCCTAGATTCCTCAGAGCGGTCGCCACTGCTGCATTTCCGGAGGAAATAACCGAGTGTTAACCGTGAGTGCAGCGGGGCGGACACCTGGCGATAAGGCACTGTGTCTTGCTTGGCGTTCCGCTCTCCGCAATACCTCCCTGATGAGGGCATTGTCTTGGGAGAGAGTCTAAGTCGGAAGTTAACCTCGCTTACGGACGAACTATCCTATTGTTTCTCTATCACTCTGAAGTTAAACGGATGCCTACGGATACTTGTAGCTGTATTGGCTGTATTCACAACCTATTCAAGAACGAGGATTACCTGGGAAGCGCTTGCTTCACGAAGACAACTGCTCGACGACTATGTTTCCACTTGGTATAATCCACGTAGGCATCATGAGAATAAGAGTTATTAAGGCATGTACAGGAGCATGTTCTCCTTTCCTAATTATACGAATGGAACAGAAAATCAATAACACAGGTATAATGTACAGCTTGCCGTACACTTACGCGACAATAGTCGTGAGATACTCCTAATATCGTGTCAGATCACCTTCTGGCCGGCGTAATGCACCATCTCGACGTCGTTGGAAGTCCCTGCAGAAATAGTGAGTCATGCTGCCCCTATAGAAGTGCCCCTGCGGATGTGTTGCCAGTGCAAGATTTTGTTCCAAAGTTGACCTCTCGATTATATCCCCTTACTGTTCGATGGGAATCATGTCGGGAGATCTGGTTGGGCAATCATTCTCTTAAACTGTCCTTATGGTTCTTCAAACCAATCGCGAACTGTCGCGCATAAAAGTCTCATCATTGTCTGGGAAAATGAAGTCATGAATGCACTCCACCTATCCAAAAATAGCCAGTTCCAGTCAATGATCGGTGCAGGTGGACCAGAGAACCCAGTTCATTTCATGCAAACTCAGCCCAAGCCATTATGGAGCCACCATCAGCTTGTACAGTGACATGTTGACAACTCGGGTCCGTGCCTTCGTGACGTTTGCGCCTCATCATCAGCTCTTACCGAGTGAAATCGGTACTCATCTGACATGGCCACGGTTTTCCAGTCGTGTAGGATCCAACCGATATTGTCTTGAGCCCAGGAGAGACGCTGCAGATGTGCTTTTAGCAAAGGCACTCCCGTCGGTCGTCTGCTTCCATAGTCAATTAACGGTACATTTCGCAGCACTGTCCTAACGGATTGTGCTCGTCGTATGTCCCCCACTGATTTCACACAGTGTTGCTTATCTATCAGCGCTGACAACTCTATGCAGACATCACTATCCTCGGTCGTTAAGTGAAGGCCGTGAGCCACTGCGCTGTTCGTGGTGAGAGGTAATGCCTGAAATTTGATTTCCTCGGAACGTTCTTGACACAGTGGATATCTCTGGATATGGAATTCACTAACCATTTCCGAACTGAAATGTTTCATGCGTGTACCTCCAACGACCATTCAGCGTTTAAAGTCTGTTACGTGCCTTCGTGCAACTATAATCAAGTCGGAATCCATTTCACACGATAGCTTCACTAATGCAGCCATTTTATATCTTGAGTACGTGATACTACTGCATATCATTATCGCTTGACTTTTGTCACATCAGAGTTCCCTGCATGTCCCATAATGTCACCCTCACACAGGCGAGGCAGCTAAACTTGAAGTGGAGCTGGACGTGGGCGGGAAATCCAACATAATGCCGCACAGGGCCAGTGTTATATGAGTCATGCTATTAGCATTATTTGTGACTTAGCGCTCTCCAGAAGCAGCTGTCGGCCCTTATGCGCTCTGCGAAGAACACAATTTGTTCACTGAAACAGACGAGCTTAAAATTCCTGCTTTAGCTCTTTCAAAACGCACATTTCCTCGCATATCCTTATGCTCGTAATGTTGCTTCAGTCAGTAATAATAAAAACTACAAGATGCACTGACATGTTATAAGACAAAAATGAATGTTCCATGTCCGGTCAGTAACGATATCAGAAAATCGGACAAAATCGCTCCTGATAGAGAGCTCATTTGCATTATCAAAACAACCATTATTACATAAATCATTTCCTTCATCTTAATAAGAAAATCCCACCACCTCTTAGAAATTGTGGTTAATATAAAGAAAATAGCTACAGCGGGACACGCACCCACATAATATTTTTTCGTAACTCCGCGCTTGTACTAAATACTCTGAAATGATTTTTCATTTTTAATGAATCTTCATCGCGCCGTTACCTTAAAACTGTGTACTATAATAGCAGAACAGGCGAGCTGTAATAGCCGGCCCTTGTAGCCGAGCGGTTCTAGGCGCGTCAGTCCGGAACTGCGCTGCTGCTACGGTCGCAGGTTCGAATCCTGCCTCGGACATGGATGGGTGTGCTGTCTTTAGGTTAGTTAGTTTCAAGTAGTTCTAAGTCTAGGGGACTGATGACCTCAGATGTTAAGTCCCATAGTGCTGAGAGCCATTTGAACCATTTGAGCTGTAATACAAAAATAAATAAAAAAGAAAATACTTTAATCAAAACAAATCGTACCAATAACGACGCGTTCGCGACAGATCCTAAGTGTGCTGGTACTTAGGAAAATCGCAACATCAGCAAGGAGTTGTGCGACGTAAACGAAAACTGGTACACATGTTTCTACATCCGAAAGATGTTGTTTGTTTAAATATCTCGCCAGCTGCACAAGAGTGGCGCCAATGTATGTAAATCAGGTTTGCTTTAAACACACGCTGTAAGGGTCATCGCAGTTACTTACATTTGAGATTCGATGTGATGGATGGATGTTAGTCAAGAATGCCTTTAAGACGCCAGAGATGCAGTTATCATCACTTTCACACTGTCGTGTACCAGGGCTACGAGAAGCTCGGGAAGTTGCTTCTGCGATACTGCAGAAAGACCTGGCAGAAATGTAGCCACTGTACGTGAATGCTGGAAACAGTGGCCAAGAAAATGTACGATCCCGAGAACACCGGCTCCGGACGACCATGTGGCATTCCTGAGAGTAAACCTTATTGTCTTGGTCATATGGCTCTGCATATGCATCATCAATTAGAGCAACAGTTGGCATCACAGTGTCACAATGAACTGTTACAGATCGGTTACTTTAAGGCCAGCACCAAGCCACACGACCTGCAGCATACCCTTCCACCGCCCCAAAACGACCGTCATTTGCGACTTCAGCTGGTGTCAAGCGAGAGACCATTACAGGGCAGATTGGATGTCTGCTGTGTTTTCTGATGAAAGTAGGTTCTACCTCAGTGCTAGCGACGGCCATGTATTGGGTAGGAGGCCTCCAACCAATCTGTCTGCGAGCTAGACACACTGGACCTACATTTGGAGTTAAGGTCTGGGACGCGATTTCGTCCGACAGCAGGAACACTCTCCTGGTTATTCCACGTACGCTGACTGCAATATAGGTACATAGTAGACGTAGAAATTTCGATCCGTATATACTGCCTCACAAAAAAATGAAACGAAATGAAACTTGTCAGGTTCGGAGGATATGTGTTTCATTGACTACTAAATCAAGTGACATTTATAAAGAACTAGACAATGTGAACCTAGTTATTAGTATGATGTTGTACACATTGTGGCCGGGATTCATGTGCTGATTGGGTCGGCAAATGCTTCATAAAACCGTTGTATCCTCTCCTGAGGCAAGGTGACCTACAACTGTTGTAACCGGTCCGTGATATCCTGGATGCTGGCTCTATGAAGGACATGACAACCGAATACGCCCCACACATGTTCTGACCAGGAGAGCCGTGGGAACACCTCAACATCACGCAGACAGTTTAACTGTGGACTAGCGTTGCCCAGTTGGCACCACGATACTATTACATGAAAGGTAACACATGGCGACGCTTGATGTCCGCGACGTGCAGCGCGGTGTAGCCGAGCGGTCGTGGGCGCCTTGTCACTGTCCGCGCGGCTCCTCCCGTCGGAGGTTCGAGTCCTCTCTCGCGCATGTGTTTGTGTTGCCCTTAGCGTAAGTTATTTTAAGTTAGATTAAGTAGTCTGTAAGTTTAGGGACCGATGACCTCAGCAGTTTGGTCCCATAAGACCTCATCACAAATTTCCAATTTTTCTGTCCGCAACGTATGTTTGTGCCGTCAGAGATACCTCAGAGACTACCAACCGTGATCTGAATTCAGAACGCATGGCTCCCCGTACCATGAGCCGAAGAGTAACACCGCTGCGCTTCTCCGAAACTTTGGAAGATAGACCGCCGCCATATTCGCCAACATAGGTCATCGGGGGTAGTGCTCAACCACCATTCATCGCTGAACACAGTGCGATGCCATTCATCAGCAGTCATGCTTTCCGTGCCCCACCAAACGCAGGTGAATGTGTTGACGTATTTAATGGCAGCAGACATGTGGGGAGGTGATTTCCTACTGTGGCTGCTGCTAGTTGTGCAGGACGGCGCGTAATGTTTCATGGAGTCCACTGCTTGGTGTCAGATGGCAGGTGCTGGTGTGAAGGAATTATGCGTGCTTGGCGCACAGTACGACTGTCCTCCCTTTTAGTCATCAAGGTGGTCGATCAGAATCTTACCGACGAGTATTACTGCCCTCATGTTGCCATGCGGTTCAGCATGAGGCCACAGTCACATCCGTATGCTCCAAATATGTGAATCTTGCATGACTTGACCAGTACCAAAATCGAGTCCCACAACAAGACCCATGAGCCGTGGCGCCATCGCATTAGTAGATTGTTCTGTCTGGCGCCACTGGCTCAGGTGCAGTATCGACTATCCCTCTTGCGGCCCCATTGCCAATATCACTTGGTATTTGTGGGTTGGGTCCTTAGAAGGTCTTTTTTTCCTTTATTGTTATTTTATTACCTTGCGCAGAAGGTAGGCCGGCAGTGACCTACCTATGCTGCTATTCGGCCACACAAAACCATAGAACAGATAACAGGTAGACAGATATACAAAAAGTATGAATATGAAACAACAGGTGACACACATAATGATTATAACAAAGACGTTCGAACTGAAGACACTGAATTGCATAAGCAAGTGCAACCGTACACGAAGGCACAATGAGTACGCTGTCGAACGGTGGAAGACACTGAGGAGACGCAATTGCACTGGAACGAAGAAACACTGCACAGAAAACATTGACGATGATCTTCGACGCACTGTACACACTGTTGCACTTAAAAAAGGGGGCGCTGCCACAGGGAACAGGGGTGGGTAGGAGGGAGGTGGGGAGGATGCCAGTGGGAGAGAGAAAGTGAGGGGGAGGGGAGAGGATAGAGTTCTATGTGGAAATATTAACAACCAACTGTCACCATGGCTTTAGTCAAAACAAAATTGTCAGAAGGGCGGGTTCAAATGGTTCAAATAGCTCTGAGCACTATGGGACTTAACATCTGTGGTCATCAGTCCCCTAGAACTTAGAACTACTTAAACCTAACTAACCTAAGGACATCACACACATCCATGCCCGAGGCAGGATTCGAACCTGCGACCGTAGCAGTCGCGCGGTTCCGGACTGAGCGCCTAGAACCGCTAGACAACAGAAGGGCGGGTTTGTATTCAGTCGCACCTTGGTTTCCGATTGAAATTAAGAGGTTGGTTGCTTTGAAGTAAGCCTTATCATTGTCATATTGTTTGCTAACCTGTTTAACCTTCGTCTAATAACCTTTCGACATACAGCATTCAAACTGAAAATTATGTCATCTTTTTTGAGTAGCTGAATCACTATTGTCATCAATGGTGCTTATATAGTTTCCATGTATGGCAGAAGGGAATTTAACAAGAGAGACTGCGTCCAGTGCGGTAGTAAACACCGCTGTTTGAGCCGATAATGGACGGCCTTCAGGGCCAGCCGTTTTGTGATCATTGTCGTTTTATTTGCTGTTTTGATTTCTTTTGCAAAAGTTTATTCATCTTAAGGTTTAAGGTCAAAAAATTTGCAAATTTGTTCGTTTGTAAAAAAAAGGAGTTGTGGTTATATATTGTTAAATAAACAGGTTGTGTGAAAAGAAAGTTATATTGTTGGGTCCTCCCTTCTACGTTTTCCTTCATTCAAGTAAGTACCATGTTTCAATCCATTTCAACCCTACCACGTCTAATAACAAACACGAACGACACAAATGCACGCTGGTGTCAAAGAGAATTGGATCTTTACTCCTTTAGACACCTCACGATAACGGATGCACGTACCGAGGTATACTGACGTCGATAAACTGTTCCGGTGCTTCACTTATTTTTGTCAGGTAGTGTATATGTGTCCCGTGATTTTATTAAATCAAATTACAGAGAATTATCGAACTCCCTATAACAGAACGTGGTCGATTTTCTCTATTTTTATCCAGTTTGAGTTTGTGTGCCGTCTCTGCTGCCCTTGTTATCTACGGAGTGGTAGGACCTAATCCATCTACGCATTTTATAACTGCCTACTATTCTTTGACTCTAGATAAAATCATTTCGCA
The DNA here is from genome assembly GCF_023864345.2 of Schistocerca serialis cubense. Lineage (NCBI taxonomy): Eukaryota > Metazoa > Arthropoda > Insecta > Orthoptera > Acrididae > Schistocerca > Schistocerca serialis. The sequence continues at coordinate 439,758,450 of NC_064642.1, read as the reverse complement.
GCCTCGATAGTACTGACCAGGGAAAATAGTGGAAGTGTTACCTGTCGCAAACTATGTTAAACCAGACTTTGGTACTCGAGTTAATATAGTGCATAGACAAATTCTATGATAATGAAACAGGTATAAGATATACGTTCTTAATCTGTGCAGCCTACTATCAAATTATTAGGCACGACCAAGAATGGTTTTCTGTTCAATAAAATCACACTTGAATACAAGACGAAATGATATGGTGATGAGCTTACTGCTGTGGCCAAACTTCATTAGAAGTTACTGTCAAGGAAATGCACAAGTCAGATCGAAAATAAAGGAAGAGAGATCGGGAATGAGGAAAAAAAATTAGCCGCAGGTGTGCATAGTTGTCACAAAGTATACGAGGAAGAGCAGAGGAACACCTCACGAATGATACGGTTAATACATATAAGAAAGTGAGAGGTCAGTTAGTCAGCTACACAGCGCACAATTGATCCTAGTAACATTGCTAATATTTTTAAAACTGTCATATCTTCCTAAAATTACAGCAGGACACAAACATTTGAAGAGTGCATACATTTAGTGTTTCCACCCTCCTCTTGTAAGGGGGCTAAGCCCGTTACATTAAACGGCCATTACTTTGAGAAATACGTTTTCGTGGCCAAAAGAGTGGGGAATAACATGGCGTATTGGAATCCTAAATAAAACAAACCTTACTTCAGAAACAATGTGTTGCGTTACGTTTCGAACGCCCATCATACTTCATGGTCTAGTAGTCGCCTGCACGGCAGCTCAGAGTGTTCGGCCAGGGGACTGGCTACCACTTGTGAACAAGAAGAACTGAGTGAAAGTTCCACGGATGTAATCTAAGTAATCTGTGAAGAAAACGACAAAGAAACAGATATTTAAAAAATGGTTAGCATGGCTGCCTCTAGATCATAGGGTCGCAGGTTCGATTCCGAGGCGAGACGGATGGTTTTTTCGGTCCGTGTCCTAATCGTTTCATCTCATCTTCATCACAGAGAGGCGCAAATCACTGAAGTGGAGCCAAAATAGAAGGATTGTATCAGGCGGCCGAAAAGACCCAAACGATCGTTTCGCTTCTTCTGCAGTCGATTCGACATCTCCATTTGTTTTGTAGTATGTTTAGAAGAGTGTAGGATGTTTATTTGGCAGAGCTGTGATGGTACAAGGTTGAAGGCATACAAAACAAACATGTGTAACTTCTAAATTCGCTGCGGGAAGCAGCGGGCAAACGATCATTCAACTTAATCGCAGAAACTATGATAGTGGAGATGTACCACCGTACTTCCGGAAGGTAATGATCCACACAGCCCAGATCATATTGAACAAAGATATATGTGAGAGACATCGCAGAATCAGCTTAACAGCTCATGCGTCCAATTTGTTACATGAAGATTAGGTTGGCTTTGGGAAAGATCAAGACACCTCTAAAGCAGTTCTGATGTCGTGTTTGACAATAAAGACAAGACAAGAAATACCAAGACACTACGTATGGTTTTTTGGCCTATAAAAACCACTCGACAACTTGAAATGGTGCAAGGTTATCAAAATTCTCAGATATACGCATATAAGAGAGAGGTTAGGATGGAAAATATACAGTATGTATGTAAAATAATGGAGCAATAAGAATGGAAGACCAGGAGACCGACGATCGGATTGAAAATGGCATAAGGCAGAGGTGCAATCTTTCTCAAGTGTTGAAATGAAGTATTGCCAGTTTCATATTTTCAAACCAGTTGACTTCTACCTCAGTTACCATTAGGAGAATTGTATCGAGCGGATGGACGTGTATGGATATACAGTTCAGCCGCATGAATCCATGGACCCCGCATGTCAACAAGGGACTTTTCTAGCTAGTAGAGTGATATGGAACCCATGATACATCTAGATACGACTCTGACAGTTGACAGGATAGTAAGCATGCTATCTGATCACCTGCACCTGAGTTCAAGCACTTCCGCTTGAGCATATTTGGGATGCCTTGCAACGTACTGCTCAGAAGAGATCTCCACCCCGTCATACTCTTACGGATTTATGGACAGCCCTGCAGGATACATGGTGTCAATTCCCTCCAACACGACTTCAGATATTAGTCGAGTCAATGCGACGTCGTGTTGCGGCACTTCTGAGTGCTTGCGGCGCCCAAGACGATATTAGGAAGACGTACCTGTTTCTTTGGCGCTTCAGTATAAAACATGCAAAAAGTACGAGGATACTGCAAGGAAAACTCTAGAGGCCCTTCGTCAGCACTGGATGTTAAATGGCTATGAAGTAAATATAAAACAAAATGTACTAAAAAAGTTCACCTCATATACAAATAATAGCCCATTGGAATTCGATGCTCGAGCAGTATTACTGTTTGTAGAAAAAATTACCGCCTGTTCATGCACAACCATTTCTTATATTTATTCAGTCTCCCTCTCGAATGTGTTTCTGCACATTTGTGACAGCATTACGCTGCTATACTGAAATATGAACATTCAATATGTTTCGTGATAACATATTGCCTGTTGGCTTTTGTCTCTGAATATTCGGCCGCTGATTGTTTAACGATTTTTCTGACGTTTCGGCGAGTAGCTGGAATTGTCGAAGTTTTACCCTCCATTGCTTGTGGCGGACTCGTGCTGGCGAAACGTCAGAAAAATTGTTAAAGAAATATCGGAGCAGGTCCAAAGAGAAAAGCCTACAAGTGGCTGCGGAAGCCTCAATAATTTTGTAATAATTTTTGTGAATGGTCACAAACACCTTGTACTTTCAGATGCTACGAACGCGGAGAAACATATCTGACCAGGATATTTAACATAAGAGGAATTTGTGTCTTTACATTAACAGGTGGGATCAGTTAATTCAGTTAGAAAATAATTACAACATCCTTTCCTTGCACAGAGTTTTAGCTGATATGTGGGAAATACACTACACAACCTAATTAATGTATGAAACAAAATGAAAAAGAGGTAATTATCTGGCATTGTCAGGAGGAGAGCGATCTTGTATCAATGTGAAAAAGCTTATAAAATGTTTTATCGTCCTGATCGCAGTTTATACGTATCTGGATTACTACTTTCAGCAAAGTTATATTACCATCCTCTTTCCCATGATCTGAATTTGGCAGTATAGCATGTGCTGAACCTAGTGATCAGGATATGTGTCAACTGCGACGGAGATGATAAGTAGTTTTATTTTAGAAGCTTTTCTAGATTGAAAAATGTATCACTTCTTCTAAGCCCAGTGATTATCTCGTATTGCGACGCCTAAGTTTTAATTTTGGGCAAAATGTGCCTACAGCCATCTCCAGCAGTGGTGCGAAATCATGGCACCCTGCGACGTCACCCTCGGGTTCGGAAACGCTACAGGCAGCAAGGTGTCGACTCATGCGAAAATCGCCCGCAGCTCTGAAGTACAAGCGAGGTGCAAGGTGGCTTAATGATATCACATTGGCACCAACTTTTACCACAACCATATTATGGAAGTGTCTCACGATGGGAAGCTCGTCACGACCCCTCTTACCCACATTTCAACCCTTTGTGCCGGCCGAAGTGGCCGTGCGGTTAAAGGCGCTGCAGTCTGGAACCGCAAGACCGCTACGGTCGCAGGTTCGAATCCTGCCTCGGGCATGGATGTTTGTGATGCCCTTAGGTTAGTTAGGTTTAACTAGTTCTAAGTTCTAGGGGACTAATGACCTCAGCAGTTGAGTCCCATAGTGCTCAGAGCCATTTGAACCATTTTTTTTCAACCCTTTGTTTTGACGCCTCTGCGATGGAAGTCAGAACTGCAACATCGAACGCTGAGATCAAGCGGTTCCTTTTATGAAATCCCAAGAGGCACTACTCAGGTGAATGTGTTACGAAGGCGCTGACCGGTTCATTTTTAGCGTGCTCAACACAGGTGCGTGCTTGGCACCGAGTGTGTTGCCGAACTAGCGCGAAGGGGCGGGGGAGGGGCGTCTTAGAGGAACCCTTTGCCGTTTCATTCACGCACATACCTGTGTGGCACCTCTCCGTGATCACGCAACGGAGGGCGCGAAAAGGGAGGTCTGAGGAAGCAAAAAAAAAAAAAAAAAAAAACACCTTTTGCTGCTTCGGATTACTTAGAAATTTTGTTTAATGGTTTTGAAGATTTCTGTCTAGTATACCAATGTGTTCAGATCACTTTCAAAGGGTCTGCAGCCCCACAATGTCCTTGGAGTAGTGCTGAATCGCCCGGCGAGTGCCAGCAGTAGGCGAGTGATGGCTAAAGCTTCGTCCTCTTGCTCATCGCACTGGAAACTGCCGTGTCTGATCTCGGAATGTGTGGGAGTCTAAGCTTGGTGCCAGTGTGACATCATAGCCCACATTACACCTCACATGTACTTCTGAGATGCGTTTTTGCGCATGTGTCACCAACTTGCTGTTTGAAAGATCGCCGAGCCCGAGGTTGACGTCAGAGGGCGCTACACTTTCGCGTCATTACGGAGGAAAGTTGTAGGCACCTTTGACCGACATTTCAAACTAGGAGACAACTATCGGGTTTCGAAAAAGTGTTTCTTTTTTTGCGGAATGTATGTTCACTTTTAGCAGAGTAATAGCATCTACAGATTAACGTCTACTCATAGACTCCGCCAGGTATCTTTCTTTGTTTGGCGGACGCTTATTTGTGTATCACTGTCACTTCACCATTTCCCTGTTACAGTCGTGAATGATTCGCAGAAATAAAGATTGTTCGTAAGCCTTCGTGCGAGATTTAATCACGCTCTTTTTACCTGTAAGATTTCTTCGCAAGATATACGTATGTTTGAGGCAATGCTTGAGTTCTAGGAACATATACTCTCAAAACTTTAACAGTAAAGCATACCATGATGTTTGAAGCACAATATTGCTAGAGTCTTCTAGGAACACTGCTCTTAAAACATTAACATTAAAACATACTGCGATTCCCGTGATGCAGAAGGCCTCCTTTGCAGCCACTGGAGTTGGCTGAGCATCTCCGTGATGCTTTCATGCTTCCTGGATGAACCTGTAGCGAAACTCTCTGCTCTTCTTTTGATCTTCTCTATTTCTTTTATCAATCCTATTTGGTACGGATGCCAGAAGGACCAGCAATATTCAGGTTTTGGTCGAACAAGAGTTGCAAGCTATCGTATGGTGGCGGCAGTTTTCCGTCTACCAAACGGCTAAAAAGTCATAACCATTTCACCCTTGAGGTTCCACATTTATCAATAGCAGAAGGAAATCTGACATTCGTTGAATAGTGGCCCCTGTGTGGATCACCTAATGAGTTGACTAACTTGACATAACATTAATTTAAGTACTTAAAACCGACAACAAAATAAATGGCATAATAGGGAATGAGATTGGATGTCGTTGAAAAATTGATAACAAGGGCTCTTGATATGACAAAGAGATTTATTAGCTAATATCAAGGTCAAGAGAGAACGAACATATAAACAGAAACTTCAACTCTACAACATTTCATTAACACAAACTCAGGTTGGTTGGCAATAGACTTGGGGGAACATAAGTGGAATTTATGTGTACTGGCTACTGTGAGTCGAAGAATGCCAATGCCAATGCCAATCTAGGCAAACGCACTCTGCTCTACCATTCAATAATTGGTCTCTCGTATCAAATTATAATTAAGCTAGCAATGGACATTGCTATTAAAAAAAGATGTCCGTGAAAACTATTGATAAGCTTCTGAATTTGCCGAAGCTGCGCAACGTGACCGACATAGCCGGTGAAAGACGTGGTGCTGTCACCCGCATGCAGCCGCGGCCGAAGCTGCTAGGCTCGGTGGCGCATCGTACTGCGAGAGATGACCCCACGTCTGCCGGTGATTGTCTCACGTCCGCGAAAATATTAAAGTTTCGCCCGGATGTCCGGACGAGTTTACAACTAACTGCTCTCTCCGTAGAAACGGAAGAACTCTAGGGACTGTACTCTGCGACGATGCAGTACACATCTTGTTCTCCGAAAAAAATAGCTCACAGTACCTGGCGTTCCTGCAGCCAAACCCCCGGTGTATTTCACAAGATGAGGGAAGCTTCCTACTGAAAGCTCCGTTCGTCCATAAAACGGTTTAGTGGGCGCCGTTCTGGTGACGCGCAGCCGCATCTAAGAAACGCAACAACCAGAGAAATTTGTTGTCCCATCTCACAAGGTACGCTGTTCTTGTAATAAACACATTAGATGGCAGCCAGCCCGACGCCGCTTTACCTGGGCCTGCACACGGTACAAGGAGACCCGACTCCCACACCTCGTCCATTCGTTAATAAAGCGTTTAGTCCGGAGCCAGGATGGCTGGAGTCACCAGTTTCTAAAGTGTCATTTAGCCACGGTGTTCCCACCCTCTTCCTTAGGCCGCTACCGGAACAAGCCTGACCACCAGAATGGCGGCCCATAAACCATTGCCTATAAACCATTGCCCTGCAGGGCCCATGGAGAGTTTCAGTGACTACAAAGAGAGACTAACAATGAGAAGGTTCCACGAACTCGCATACTGCTTGAGGAAAGTTCTAAAGCTGCCCCTAATGCAATGATCACCTCTAGCATCCAAAAATCTGTCTCTTCAGCCGAATTCAATCCTACTACTGCTACCCAAGTCATGCAAGTGCTGAGAGATCAATCAGTGGTTTACCCTAACCCCAATAGTCCATCAGATTAATATCAAACAGGGAGAATTTAGATACACCAAATGCGAATGAAACTGTTTGATAATGAGCAAAACAAAATTAAAGAGGAAGTGCCCGACAGGTATTACCACGGCAGTGGTCTGCCTGGAAGGCACCGCCGTCTTTCAGAGTTTCTTAGGCTACCTCATTTGTGGATAGACTAAGTTTCGTAAGAATTCTGCCAATGACTTTCAGTCTCGCATCTGCCTTACTTCGGATTAGTTTTATGTGAACGTTTCACTTCCAATACCTCCGTACACACCGAGCGGGATGGCCCAGTGGTTAGACACTGGACTCGCATTCGGGAGGACGACGTTTCAATCCCGTCTCCGGCCATCCTGATTTAGGTTTTCCGTGATTTCCCTAAATCGTTTCAGGCAAATGCCGGGATGGTTCCTTTGAAAGGGCACGGCCGATTTCCTTCCCAATCCTTCCCTAACCCGAGCTTGCGCTCCGTCTCTAATGACCACGTTGTCGACGGGACGTTAATCACTAACCACCACCACCTCTTGTGCACGTCTAATAATATTCAGAAACGACTCAAAGATAAGTCAGCTGCTTTGTCCGCCAATAGAAACAGTTCACATTATCACACACAGAGGCCGCTACACATCAACGCCAGGCTCCAGTGTGGTGCAACGTAGTTCTGGTCAAATGCCATCGGTGCCGCACATACCATGGACTGTGTTGTGCGTCTGCCATATAATGGCTGGACGAAAACGTGGAAGACACGTGAGAGGTGCATTCTCGAACATAAATGCAGATGCTACTCAAGCCTGCAAGTTGCGCCGTTCTGGTTGACCTTGGACGACGCTTTGGTAACATCCTCAATACTTCACAAGTTTCTGTTGAGTTTGAGGAGATGTGAGTGCTTTAGGTCGGAGATGACTGAATTAGAACGTGAGCATATTATTGGATCTCGTATGCTTTGTGCTTCCGCAACCAAGGGATTGTTGAATCTTCCTGGCAGATTAAAACTGTGTGCTTGACCGAGACTCGAACTGGGGACCTTGGCCTTTCGCGGAGAGGTGCTCTACCATCTGAGCTATCCAAGCAAGACTCACTACCCGTCCTCACAGCTTCAATTCTGCCAGTACCTCGTCTCCTACCTTCCAAACTTCACAGAAGCTCTGCTGCGAACTTTAGATGGTAGAGCACTTGGCCGTGAAAGGCAAAGGTCCCCGGTTTGAGTCTCTGGCCGGCATACAGTTTTAATCTTTCAGGAAGTTTCATATCGGCGCACACACCGCTGCAGAGTGAAAATCTCATTCAAGCGATTGTTTCAGTCGCCACCACGTCGACGATCTATTCCGCTTATAGGAACAGCGGGAAATCGCCATCTGCTGAGGCACAACGCTAACGAAAGTGTGTGATGTGCGACGGTCATTGAAGGTGACTGTGACGAAAACTAAGAGAACGACAGCTGAAAAAGTCACTGCTGATGTTAATGTCGTACTCGTGAAGCCCGTAAGTACAAAAAGAAGACGAAGGGAGCTTCATAAGAAAGGATCTGTTTGGCGAGCTGGAATTCAAAAGGCACACCTCAGCGGTGCAAACGCCTGCAGAAAGGACACGTGGTACCGAATGCATAAAACCTTAGCCGTGGAGCAATGGAAGAAAGCCATTTGGTCGGATAAGTCTTGTTTCATACTGTTTCGAACTTTTGACTGATGGTACGTCGCAAGAGAGAAACACGCCGGGATTTCAATGATGGTTCGAGTAGCGGTATCACGGTATTCGATGCGCCCTATTGTTACTCTGAAAGGTCGAATTATTGCCAATGTTTATGACCATTTTGGCTGATCTGGTTCATCCCACGGTGCAATGTTTGTTCCTTATTGGTGGTGTTGTGCGGTTCAATGTTTGATCCTCATTGGTGGTGTTGTGTTGTAAGACGATAGGGCCTCTGGTTACACAGTTGTCATCATCTAAGGCTGTTTTTGTGAACACGAGGATGAATTGTCTCGTCTTCCTTCGCTACCAAGAGCACTAAATCTCAATTTTATTAAGTGTTTGTGATCTACTTTCGAGAGATGGATGAGTGATCGCTGTGCGCCTCCATCATCATTACCTGAACTTGGCATTATTTTGAAAGTAGAAAGGTCCACGATTCCCCTTAAAACCGTACAGGAGCTGTATTTACACACTCTGAGAGGACAGTAAGCTGTTCGGCATGCCAGCGAGTTTCCTACACTGTATTCGGCATGGTAATGTGTTGTACTTTCGATGTTTCCCTATTTCTGTTCACCCTCTTTATGTCACTCAAATGATTTTATCCATCCACAAGAGTTACGGTCAAACGCCATAGAGGGCGTAAAAAACAGTTTGCCAGTCGTGAGCACTGGTAGTTACACATCTCCACTGACGTGTACCACTGTCACAGAATCGCAGCGTCCTCCCAGTTCGGCAGTGTTCTTGCATCGACACAACAGTATGAGCCTATATGTCCTGCCATGCCAGCACGACCAGGCTGAACGTTCTAATAGTTTAGTCATGGATCACTGGATTCAGGAGTGGACCAGTGTTCAGTGTACAGAAATATAGCCACACGGACATGCTTTATTATCGTATTGAAGTTAAGTAATATACAGGGTGGTCCATTGATAGTGACCGGGTTAAATATCTCACCAAATAAGCATCAATCGTCGGCCGGGGTGGCTGAGCGGTTCTAGGCGCTACAGTCTGGAACCGCGCGACCGCTACGGTCGCAGGTTCGAATCCTGCCTCGGGCATGGATATGTGTGATGTCCTTAGGTTAGTTAGGTTTCAGTAGTTATAAGTTCTACGGGACTGATGACCTCAGAAGTTAAGTCTCATAGTGCTCAAAGCCATTTGAACCATTTTGAATCATCAATCGAAAAAACTACAAAGACCGAAACTCGTCTAGCTTGAAGAGCGAAAACAGATGGCGCTATGGTTGGCCCGCTAGATGGCGCTGCCACAGGTCAAACGGATATTAACTGCGTTTTTTAAAATAGTAACCCCCATTTTTATTACATATTCGTGTAGTAGTAAAGAAATATGAATGTTTTAGTTGAACCACTTTCTTCGCTTTGTGACAGATGGAGCTGTAATAGTCACAAATATATGGCTCACAATTTTAGACGAACAGTTGGTAACAGGTAGGTTTTTTAAATTAAAATACAGAATGTAGGTACGTTTGAAGATTTTATTTCGGTTGTTCCAGTGTGATACATGTACCTTTGTTAACCTATCATTTCTGAGAACGCATGCTGTTACAGCGTGATTATCTGTAAATACCACATTAATGCAATAAATGCTCTAAATGTTGTCCGTCAACCTCAAAGCATTTGGCAATACGTGTAACGACATTCCTCTCAACAGCGAGTAGTTTGCCTTCCGTAATGTTCGCTCATGCATTGGCAATGCGCTGACGCATGTTGTCAGGCGTTTTCAGTGGATCACGATAGCAAATATCCTTCAACTATCCCCGCAGAAAGAAATCCGGGGACGTCAGATCCGGTGAACGTGCAGGCCATGGTATGGTGCTTTGACGATCAATCCTCCTGTCATGAAATATGTTATACAATACCGCTTCAACGGCACGCGAGCTATGTGCCGGACATCCATCATGTTAGAAGTACATCGCCACTCTGTCATTCAGTGAAACATCTTGTAGTGACATCGGTAGAACATTACGTAGGAAATCAGCAAACATTGCACCATTTAGATCGTCATCTATAACATGGGGGCAATTATCCTTCCTCCCATAATGCCGCACCATACATTAACCCGCCAAGATCGCTGATGTTCCACTTGTCGCAGCCATCGTGGGTTTTCCGCTGCCCAATAGTGCATATTATGCCGGTTTACGTTACCGCGGTTGGTGAATGACGCTTCGTCGCTAAATAGAACGTGTGCAAAACATCTTTCATCGTCCCGTAATTTCTCTTGTGCCCAGTGGCAGAACTGCACAAGACGTTCAAAGCCGTCGCCATGCAATTCCTGGTGCATAGAAATATGGTACGGGTGCAATCGATCTTGATGTAGCATTCTCAACACCATCGTTTTTGGGATTCCCGATTCTCGCCCAATTTGTCTGCTGCTGATGTGCAGATTAGCCGCGACAACAGCTAAAACAACTACTTGGGCATCATCATTTGTTGCAGGTCGTGGCTGATGTTACACATGTGGCTGAACATTTCCTGTTTTCTGAAATAACGTAACTATCCGGCGAACGGTACGGAAACTTGGATGATGTCGTCGAGGATACCGAGCAGCATACATAGCACACGCCCGTTTGGCATTTTGATCATAGCGTCTGCACTGGCGGAATGTTACGTGATAGCACGTACTTATACGTTTGTGACTATTACAGCGCCATCTATCACAAAGCGAAAAATGTGGTCCATCTAAAACATTCATATTTCTACGTACTACGCGAATATGTAATAAAAATGGGGGTTCCTATTTAAAAAAACGCAGCTGATATCCGTCTGACCTATGGCAGCGCCAACTAGCGGGCCAACCATAGCGCCATCTGGTTTCCCCCTTCAAGCTAGACGAGTTTCGTTCTGTGTAGTTTTTTTTGTTTGACGCTTATTTCGTGAGATATTTGGCCCCGTCACGATCAATGGACCACCCTGTATAAATAATGTATTAATAAATTCTTGTTAACTGTTTCTTAATCTGATTTGCCAGCGTTATTCCGGTTAATATCATTATCCCATGAGAGATAGTTGCTGCAAGCTTAACAAGGCACCTCAAGAACAACAACAACTCTCTGTTGTAGGAGTTTTACTTCCCGATATGTTTATGATATTCTTCCTCGTACTTACTTCCTTACTTACTTACTTACTTTTAAGGGATTCTCAACTCTTCAGCAGTTTCGCTGTATTCCTATTCGCCAGCTTTCACGGTCATGGTAGTCTTCAGCTTTTAACTACCCCTTCCTCATCATTGTAACTACTCCCGTTCTCCATTTAAACCTAGGCCGTCCACACGTCCTCCTTCATGACGGTGACCATTCCTGGACTGCTTTTGGCCACCATCCTTGCTCCATTCGCCGTACGTGGTCATACCACTGAAGAGATCGATTCTCGATTCTTTGCACGACTGGTTGCTCCATATCGAATATCACAATAATTTCCTCGTTTCTCCTGCCAGATATCCTGGCCGCCCTCCTTATTCCGTCCGTCTCTACCTCTATGCTACACTTCTCTGACGCTCCTCCGGGGTCCATCCTTCTGTGCCGTACGTTAGTATGCTTTCCATACTTTCCACTGCTGTTTAGCCGGCCGCGGTGGCCGTGCGGTTCTGGCGCTGCAGTCCGCAACCGCGGGACTGCTACGGTCGCAGGTTCGAATTCTGCCTCGGGCATGGGTGTGTGTGATGTCCTTAGGTTGGTTAGGTTTAAATAGTTCTAAGTTCTAGGGGACTTATGACCTAAGATGTTGAGTCCCATAGTGCTCAGAGCCATTTGAACCATTTGAGCCACTGCTGTTTACGGAATCTTTCTCTTTGTTTCTTTCGATATCGTGTGTCGCACACCATTTCCTTTCACTTCCCAGCAGCACATAATGGTCCACAGCAGCGCACCGGCTCGCGTAATGTGGTGGTGGCCCTTCGCAGGGCAAGGAGTGGGCGACGAGTTCGGCGCAGACATTTTGTTTCACGGCAAGTTTCGCCCCTCGGAGAGCCGCGCGGGTCCCGTAAAATGAGCCAGCGGCCGAGCACCGCCTCGCCTAGAGCGGCCAGACTCTTAACACCGGTCATGTTTTATTCACAAAGTGTGCAACCGACTCTTTGCGGCCAGCAGGAAAGGAAACGACTGAGGTAATTAAAGTCATGAATTTTGAAATAACGCCCTGATTAAAATTTTGCTCCTTTAATCGCGAGCTATAGTGCAGCGCATGTTCGTAATTAACGTCTACAGGAATCAAAATGTATTATGAATGATGAAGTTTTAACAATCTTTATTGTGAGCCAGGAACCGTGAACAGTGGAAACTCGAGGTACAAGCTCGTGTGCGGCTAAAATATGCAGAGAATGGGGCTGAAATACTGCGCAATGAGAAACTCACGCAGTCGAGATTTCAGGTGGAGAAATACGACTTATTTCGCCTTGTTTTTAGGTAGGGCTGTTAACTCATGGACCTTCCTCAAGTCGTGAAGGTTTTCTATTAATTTTACTATAGCTATTGATCAGACAGAATCATTATTTGTGAAGAGAAGTAAAATTAGGCACTTTCTCAATGAAAATAAGTAGATCGACAGAGAAGCTACATGTGGAGCACGGCGTGCCAAATCGCACGCGTATGTGGCCCACGGGCGGGTCAAGGCTCGACACGTCACTCGGCTTTGAGCTCTCCTTCTAGTAAGCCTCCATAACAGCGCGACATTTCTTTTAACGCTTCGGTGCAGCATTTTTCGGACGACACAATTCTCTTCAGTTCGGCACAACCACACCGTCAGTGCTGTTTAACCTTCGATATTTGTCCTTGCTATGAAGGATGATCACATGTTGAGTGGTTGTTTGCAAAAAAAGAGTCAGTCTAGCGTTCTCTCGTAGCTATCCTTTAAAACGAATAAGAATGTCAGAAGAGAGGGATGAGAATTCTTACGCTGTGGTCGAGCGGTTCTCGGCGCTTCAGTCGGGAACCGCGCTCCTGTTACGGTCGCAGGTTCGAATTCTGCCTCGGGCATAGATGTGTGCGATGTCCTTAGATTAGTTAGGTTTAAATAGTTCTAAGTCCAGGGGACTGATGACCTCAGAAGTGAAGTGCCATAGTGCTTAGAGTCATTTGAACCATTTGAGAATTCTGATTTCACATAAGTGACAGGTACTGCACATTTGCTGTGAAACTACGTTATAGTACCATGCAGGTAGAATTTAACGATTTAGTTGACAATGAAAGACCAAAAAATTAGAACTATCGACAAATGTGATTCATTATTCTGTACATGAAAAATCACTTTATGCTAAATTTGCAGCCCTGGAGCACGTGAAGAAATTGCTGGTACAAATAGTAAAATTTATGAAGTCGCACGCATTATTCCATTGTTAGTTGCAACGCTTTTCAATGGAACTGAACGAAGACTATTAAGACTTCATATGTTGTTCAGAGTACTTAGGTTAAGTCAGGCGGCAGGCCTGTAACGATTTTTCGATTTAAAACTCGCTACTGTTGAATTTATGAAGGAAAAAGGAGTGCAGGAACAAATATTAGAACATTCGGAACGGAGTGTAGACTTCACACCTTAATTGGACTTGACTGCACACTGCCCAAAGTAGACATTTCGTGGTAACTTCTTCCTGATTTGATGGGTAGGACTTGAAAAAGAAAATCGTGTTGGGAAGGGCACACTCTGACAAAAACAGTCCTGTTCCTAAGCTTACTGCCGTTGAAGAAAACGTAAACTCCCAGGAATTCATTGTGACCTTGAAAGAATTACCACGATAGTTTCCTAAACGTGTTGGGGATACTGTCAACCTTATACCTGCTTTCGGGCTGTTTCCGAAATCGTTTGCCGTTTCAATTGAAAGTGCCCCTGTGCATGTGCAGATGTAGCTGATTGACCTACAAGGTAATTCCCATTTCAGTGACAAGTCCTTACACATTAAAACGGTCAAGGACGTCTACACTGCTTAACATTGCTTACCTCAGGTATAGTTTCCAAGTCTCCAAAATTAGGTTTCGAAAGTGCTACAATACACCGGTCTACATATTTGTGTGGAAGACATTTTTCCGATTATGAAACAAAATAGGTCACAGTTATGGGAAACTCTGTGAAACTGTCTGTTTCTGTTCTTATGCTGACAGTTAGCACCTCATAAAAATTATATTATGTCTTCTGCACGACAAAAATAATTATACAATTCTGATAATCTGATTTGTTTGTGACCTATGTTGAGAAATATGAAATATAAAACCAAATCCTACGCATTGCGACTGCATTGCTATTTAAATGAGGCGTGTTTGCAGTTTTCCCCTCTTCCTCCCCCTCACACTCACACAGTATGTCGTTGTGGTGAGGGAAATCTGCCAGCCAACATAAGAGCTTCGTCACTCAGGCCCGGGCACAGACTGTTAACCAAAATCTTGGCCGCTCCTGACGTGGTGGATAAAATTTCTGGAGGCAGAACCACAAGAACGTGTATCATGCATGAAATGGAATACTGTGTCTGTGAAACTTTAGTGAATTTGGGTAGGATGTCGAACGATCGCCGTAATAGGAAACCTCCAAATAAATCGTGGGATTGTGGACTTAAGAAAGAAGAGTCGGTAAAATCCATGCTCATATGATCGCCACATGGAGCAAATAAAAAAAAGTAATGACAATAACTGTAATAGTAACAGATGTCGTTATTGTTACAGGCAGCATTCGTCAACAATCCTGGTATAGGCTGTGTACCAAAGATTCTAGAATGCTTAATAAATGCAGACTGGAGCACCGAATGAAAATGTACCATTGCTGGGGTTCTAACCCAGGTCCCTACTAGGTAGTTGCTCTAACCATTAAGCATCGTGAAACAGTGGCTTTGTACAGGTGCATGGACTACCCTAACACACCTCCCTCCTCAACCAAAATTACCATTCACACCTCCTCCCACTTGGTATTCCCGCTAAACTCCACCTGCAATCGCTTGTTTCTCTCATATCAGTGAGATGGTACAATTCTTAGTATATTGGAATTGACATCGATGCAGTTTTTTCTTAAATAACACTAGATCTGCGTTCGAAAGTAGTATGGTCGCATACCTCCAGATTAACTTACACCGCGGTTTTCCAAAATTGAAGCCGCGCTGGGTAGCCGTGCCATCTTGGGCGTCTTGCCATGGTTCGGGCGGCTGCCCCCGTCAGATGTTCGAGTCCTCCCTCGGGCGTGGGTGTGTGCGTGTGTGTGTTGTCCTTAGAGTAATTTAAGTTAGGTTAAGTGGTGTGTAAGCCTAGGGACTGCTGACCTCAGCAGTTTGGTCCCATAGGAACTTACCACAAATTTCCAATTTTCCAAAATTGAACATGAGGGGGGACGCCTTCAGAAGCTCAAAAGAATATTTCTTTCCAGTTCTACCTTGTTCTTCATCTGTAATGAATATGTCATTGGTTTAAAAACTCCATCTCCTTCTTACATGATTCACATTAAATTTTTTCAATTCAAGACATGGACGCCCAAGCAATTTTACCTATTTCTGAAAAGCTGTGCTCTAAGTAGGGAAGACCAAAACACGGTTCTGAGTTTGACACGTTTCGTGAAAGCAGTTTTTTCGGGAACCCTTCTTGCTAGAGCGCTATTGATAATGGAAGGATCGCACAGTGCAATGGGACATCCTCCTCTAGCATTACTTTTCTTTAACAGTAGTTGTCGTTACCAGTATTATTTTTTAATTTTGGACAGGTCAGTATTATCTCAGCTGCTTTTCTGGAAAATTCCATATAATGTTATACACAATGTGTTATATTTCAAGCTAAAATTTATGAAAAGGATTTACTTTATTTTCGATGTTACAATCAACAAAAGCCTTGACTGTACAGTTATAATAATTTTTTTAGAAACATTTCCAATTAAGATTTGTTTGGCACACATAAAATTTCTATTAACAGCTACGCATTCTAGTACTGTTCACTGTTTATTTCTGGATTCAATTATAAAATAATAATTGAAATCAGTAGAAATTCATTTGTCAAGAAAAACTGTAAACCCTTTGGAAATGGCTTTTACCAGAGTGAAGTACTAGTAAGCATGCATCTGATGTTATTGGACGTACTTTTGTATTTTGGGTGAACAATGTAATTTTGGCTTTGTCAATTCGAAAACTCAAAAGACTGTATGATATACTAAAATGTGATAAAATATATTAACGTAACAACAAACATTCTGCAACAACAATCTTCAAATTTATTTAGACCAATTCAACCATGATGACCTAATATTGAGAGAATTTCAGCTTCAAGGATGAGACCCCTAGACAAGAAGAACTGGAGCCAACTCTAAACGAAAAGCTAAATGACAGTTGTGTGAACGTTCAAAATGGCTCAAATGGCTCTGAGCACTATGAGACTTAACTGCTGAGGTCATCAGTCCCTAGAACTTAGAACTACTTAAACCTAACTAACCTAAGGACATCACAGACATCCATGCCCGAGGCAGGATTCGAACCTGCGACCGTAGCGGTTGTGAGGTTCCAGACTGTAGCGCCTAGAACCGCGCGGCTGCATCGGCCGGCTGCGTGAAAGTCTTAGAGCGAATATTTGTGTGTTTATGCAAGATGAGTAAATATTGTTACTCAAATATCGATGCTTCTAGGAAGTATGCTTTTAGAAATGAGAACAGATAAATATATATTCGTTTACAGGAGATTATTCCAACTAATAATGTATATTTGTATGTAAGGTGCGCGCGCGTTAGCGTGTGCGTGTGTTTGAGTGTGTGTGTGTGTGTGTGTTTGTGTGAGAGAGAGAGTGTTAAAAAATGAGTTACTACCACGAGTAGCCAAATAAAGCTATGAAGTAATAAATGAAACTCTGTGCCACAGAAAAAAAATTCAAAAAGTTGTCTGACCATGAATATTTAACGCATTAGTCACAGACACGCTTGTTGTCTTAAACTAGGCGCAACTGAAACGAATTTAGCATTGCTAACAGTTAAAACATCAAATAATAACTAATGTTTCACCTAAAAGTTATGAGGAAACTGAAAAGTGTGTTTGATTTCGATTTATACCTCCAAGTGGTGAGACTGAGGGTGTTCCCTCAGGTATGTAATTACTGATTTTTATATTTGAAAGAATAATTGAAGCAATATTTCTCTGAAGCATCAATATCTGAACACTGAACACAAGTTCAGAATAGGATTACCACTACAGTGTATCTCAGTAATTTACGAGGTCACTTTGCAGCACATTCAGAAAACGGCGCTCGCCAAATAATCAGCCTACGACTTACCCTGCCATGTGTGAAACCTAATTTCATACAAAGTAACATTATTTGTTGCTACTGGTTTTCACTTACAAAACCTAATTAATTCACATATCTGTTTGGGCCATCAGAGCATTTACGTCTTAAAGTCGGTGTCAACAAGTGTACATAACATGGCGGCGTGGCAGCAAGTAGCGGCGTTAAGTTGGTAAAGATAGCACACAAAATGATTTAGTTTGGACGAAACAATCCAGAAAAGAATGTTATGAAGGTCTAGTTATATACTGCTAGCAAATCAATGCAGCTCATTTACAAACCCATATGTGTTCTCATAAAAATACAAGTAAGATTTCCGCAAAGAGTAATCGGAATCATACGTTCTCAATACACAATCATTAAGTAGGCAATACCTCCCTTATAATGCATCGAAGAATCAATCTACAGTACAACGAACTGAAGATATAATATTCGCTTCACTGATCAGCAGCACCTGTGGTCTACGGGAGCGTCTTCGATTAATAGTTGAAGCGTTCTCGTTCCCGGATTCGAACCCAGCCACAGCTGCACTTTTGATTAAAAATCATCAGCAATGGCGTCCGAAGACTTCCGGCATAAAAAATCATCCTCACTCGGGCGACAGCTTTCTCAAACAGGGTGGAGGAATGGGCTTTAGGGCAGTCTCTTGCCCTTGCAATGTCAGCAGCATAAGGACGCACAAGGCAATGGAAACCGCTGCGTTAAAGACACATAACGTTTATTCACACGACATGTGGCCTGTAACTGAAGAAGTGACAAAAAATTCCGGACTCATTCCCATTCGGATCTCCGGGAGGGGACTTGGCTGGTTCAGATGGCTCTGAGCACTATGGGACTTAACTTCTGAGGTCATCAGTCACCTAGACTTAGAACTACTTAAACCTAAGGACATCACAGACATCAATGCCCGAGGCAGGACTCGAACCTGCGACCGGAGCGGTCGCGCGGTTCCAGACTGTAGCGCCTAGAACCGCTCGGCTACTCCGGCCGGCGGGGAGGAGAAAGATGGTGTGCTACGGGTTGGAGCATGGAATGTCAGGAGTTTTAACGTGATAGGGAATATAGGAAATTAGGAAAGGGTAACGCAAAGGCTCAATCTAGATACAGTGCGCCTCACTTGAGTGAAATGCGTATTAGATGTGGATGCCTGGTGAAACAAGTAGAAGGTAGTGTCAACAACACCAGAAGATCGTTTAACGGGCGTAGGATTCGTTATGAATAGGAAGGCAGACTAGAGAGTGAGCTACTGTGAAGAGTACAGTGATAGGGTGGTTCTCATCAGACCTAACAGCAAACCAACACCGACAACGATAGTTCAGCTATACATGCCGACGTCGCAAGCAGAAGATGAAGAGACAGTAGAAGTACATGAAGATATTGAAGTGGAAATTCAGTATGTAAAGGGATATGAAAATCTAATAGTCAAGGGGGATGGGAATGCGGTTGTAGGGGAAGAATTAGAAGAAAGAACATGGGCTTCGTACTAGAAATGAGAGAGGAGAAAGACTCATTAAGTTCTGCAATAAATTTCATATAGTAATACCGAATACTCTGATCAATTATTATGCAAGGAGGAGGTATACTTGGATAAGGCCGAGAGATAGACGAAGATTTCTGTTAGATTACATTATGCTCACGCAGAGACTCAGAAATCAGATACTGGATTATATGATGTACCCTGGGCAAATATAGAATTATATCGCAACTTGGTAATAATGAAGAGTAGGCTGAGGTTTAAGACACTTGTCATGAAGAGTTAACGTTGAAAACAGTGGGATACCAAATAATAATGAAAGAAGCTATACGCTTGAAGTTCTCTGACGCTATGGACACTGCGGCAGTGAGAAGTTCAGTAGGCAGTTCAGTTGAAGAGGAATGGATACATCTAAATGATAACCACAGAAGTTGCAGAGGAAAACGTAGGTACAAGGAAGGTAATTGCGTAACATAAGAGATAGTTCAGCTAATAGACAAAAGATGGAAGTACAAAAATCTTCAAGGAAACTCAGAGATACAGAAACACAAGTCACGTAGGAATGAAATAAATATGAAGTTCACGGAGGCTAAGGCGAAGTAGCTGCATGAAAAATGTGAAGGAATCGAAGGGATATTGGATTTTCTCATTTTGATAATACTGAAGGGCAATCTGTTTTAATTGTAAAGAACCATCCAACTGCCAGGACTGCGTGAAATATTTATTTATTTAAGGCAATCGGTTTCAACAAACTATCCTGTTATCCTCAGGTCTGTAGGAAGTGAGTATACATGAAATATGTTAACATTTAACATTTCCCACAAAAGTTTTAGTTTGATATTATAAAAACCGGAAGTGGATCTGTACTTTACATACCTTAAAATATTTTGTTGTAAAACACGATCGTTTCACCTTGAACCTCGCGAAAATGATGTCAAGGGGATAAAAATCTGCGCTTATAATGGATCTGCCGTCTCTAAAATATTTTAAAAAATCTTGCGGAAAAGGCCGTGCCCATATACATGTTGCTCACAGATACTTATTGCATCAAACAAACACGTTACACAACATCACATCTGTTTGCATATTATGGACATATTCTAAACAGTGGAAATCCACTTCAATGCTGTGTTAAGTACAATAAGAGTGAAAGACCAAGAAGGATGAGCACTTATTAATAAGGGTAGAAGACAGGGACGCAGTCTTTCGCTCCTGCATTTCAATCTGCATGTCAAAGAAGCAATAACGCAAATATCAGACAATTTCAAGAGTGGAATTAAAATTCAAGGTGAAAGAAAGAAAATGTTGAAATTCGCTGATGACATTTCTATCCCCAGTGAAAGTGATGTACAATTACAGGAGCTCTTGAATAGAATGAACAGTTTGATGAGTACAGAATGAGGACTGAGAGTAAACCAAAGAAAGGCGAGAGTAATGGGAAGTAGCAATACTGAGAACAGCATCTAACGTAACATCGTAATTGCTGATCACGAAGTGGATGAAGGTAAGGAATGAGGAGGTTCTCACGGAATCGCGAGGACACACATACACTGCAGACAATGACAAGGGACAGGACCACTGAACGTCTGTCAAGACATCAGGGAATAACTTTCGTGGCACCAGAGAGAGTGGTATGGGGTAAAAGCTGTAGAGGGAGACCGAGATTGGGATAAATCCTCCAAATAACTGAGGACGTATATTGCAAGTGCCACTCTGTCATAAAAAGCTTAACACACGAGAGGAGTTAGTGATGGACCGCATCAAACCACTAACAAGACTGATGACTTGTTAAAAAAAGATCAGCTGTTCTGTAACAACAAGTTAGCAACTTATAAGCTACAATTTCTCCTCATAAAGGAATATTGTCACAAGTCTGAACGCGTAGTGATCGCAAGTTGAGCTGAAATTTAAGATGACTTTTGAAATCCCCTATGCATTCGCCTAGTACAAACCACGTCAAGTGAACGAAAAGATCTCACCCGTTTCCTTCATTGTTGTAGAAACTCCGATACAGGTCATACACTACGTGATCAAAAGTATCCAGACACCTAGTTGAAAATGAATTACCAGTTCGTAGCGCCCTCCATTGCTAATGTTGAAATTTAATACGCCGTCGGCCCATCATTAGCCCTGATGTCAGCTTTCAGTTTCGCAGGCATACGTTCAATTAGGTGCTGGAAGGTTTCTTTGGGAATGGCAGCCCATTCGTCACGGAGTGCTGCACTGAGGAGAAGTATCGACGTCGGTCGGTGAGTCCGGGCACGAAGTCGACGTCCAGCACTCTGTGCAGGCCAGTCCTTTATTGGGATGTTATTGTCGTGCAACCAGTCCGCCACAGGCCTTGATCGTGTTGAAAGATGCAGTAACCATCCCCGAATTGCTCTTCAACAGTGGGAAGCCAGAAGGTGCTTAAAACATCAATGTAGGCCTGTGCTGTGATAGAGACACGCAAAACAACAAGGGGTGCAAGCTCGCTGCATGAAAATCACGACAGCATAACACCACCGCCTCCGAATTTTGCCGTTAGCATTACCCACGCTGGCAGACGACGTTGACCCGGCATTAACCATACCCACACCCTACCATCAAATCGCCACATTCTGTACCGTCATTCGTCACTCCTCACAACTTTTTCCCACAGTTCAATCGTCCTATGTGTACGGTCCTTACGCCAAGTGAGGCGTCGTTCGGCATTCACCGGCTTGATGTGTTGCTTATGAGCAGCCGGTCGACCATGAAATCCAAGTTTTCTCACCTCCTGCCCAACTGTCATAGTACTTGCACAGGATTCTGATGCAGTTTCGAATTCCTGTGTGATGGTCTGGATAGATGTTTGTCCATTACAGATTACGACCCTCTTCAAATGTCGGCGGTCTCTATCAGTAAACAGACGAGGTCGGCCTGTACGTGTCCCTTCACGTCTCCACTTCACTATCACATCGGAAACAGTGGACTTAGGGATGTTTAAGAGTGTGAAAATCTCGCGTACAGATGTATGACGCAAGTGTCACGCAATCACCTGACCACTTTGGAAGTCCGTGAGTTCCGCGGAGCGCTCATTTTGCTATCTCACGATGTCTAATGACTACTGAGGTCGCTGATATGGAGTATCTGAGAGTAGGTGGCCGCACAATGATTCTATTATGGAAAACGTATGGTTTTGGAGGTGTACGGATACTTCTGATCACATAGTGTAGCAACACTAGGCAAAGTCATATTTCGTCCCAAGTCTGATAGAACAGAACCGAACAGAACAGAACAGGAATAGGAAACAGAATTACGAATGTTCATTCAAAACGGGAATATATCGTGGTTCCAATACCGCAGACGCTTCCCATTGGCTGATGGCCAAACTGAACGTCAGAGATACGAAATAAATCAATGGTAGCAGAAAGAGTTTGCTCAATGAGCTTATTTCAACTAATCGAAGCAGACCATATCAGAAACACTCAAAGCTTTGCAAAGATAACGTTGCAAATTAAGCAAAGCAAAATATTCTGGCCAAAATGAAACTGCAAATCAACGGACAAATTTCAAGCTACGTCATTCTATGTTGACAAGCCATGGAGGTTGGAACTGTACTACTTTCTCCAGAAACTTTGTCGTCACGTTCCCCAGCAATTTTAGCAACGTTTCGCTGCAAGCTGTATGCCGCAAGATTCATCTCTATTATCCTGTACCCAGCCACTCGGAAATCCGAACAATCCCCTCAGCGCCATCTCAGCCTGCGTACCTCCTGTTGCAAACCAGTGACTTTCCAAGATCAATCATTCCAAAAACCAAACATTAGTCAGAAGACGAACCACCCCAAGCTCCCGCCTACATAATTAGTTATAATGGTCCTATCCAATTAGCTAACACATTGATGTACCACTACCAAACACTTGCCGTAAAAAATATGGAAGTTTCACATACTTACAGTACAATTTTCAATACTTACAATACAACAGTAAGGCAAAAACAGACTAAAATTACTAGCTGGCGGAATACAGAGGAAGTATTCTTCCACTATAATGCAGAATCACAACACCTATCCACTTAGGTACCAAAGAAATGTCACCTAAATTCAACCCCTATAAAATTTTCTCACTTGGTCCAAATACACCAACGCCATGCCCCCTACGTCACCTTCTGCACCCGACCAAAATCCCACCCTTTCCAAGGCATAAATTAGCCTCCCTTCATTTTCCATATTGTAATGAAATCTGCTCTTTATACAAACTTGACACCAACCACGCATACGTTTCATACGTATATATCAGTGCATCCCTCACTTCATACCTAAAGCCGATCCTCATCCAATGACACCGGAATCACTCCCCCTGCAGGAGTATCAAACCCATCCAGAGAACTGCCCCGTCTTTTCATATAGCACATCTCTCCCTTCCATATAAGCTTAAACTTGTCTTCGCAATTTATGCTCACACCTACCTACCTCTACACTCCAGTTTCCCAGCCTCATCTCCTACATCTTACTTTAAACCCAAACTTCCTGCACGCTTCATTCTAAGGAAAAGCTCAGTTCATTTCTTTCGCTCCCCACTGTGTATTGGTCACAAAACCACTACCCGTTATTACTACCAAGAACGGTAGTATTACCTTCAGCTGACAAAGGTCGTGGGATACTGATACGCACACATACAGATTGTGATAGTATCGCTTATACAAGGTACCAAAGGACAGTGCATTGGAGGAACTGCCACTTATAGTCAGGTAATTCCTGTGAAATGGGTTCCGTCGTGATTATGGCTGCACGAGGGGAATTAGGAAACTTTTAATGCGGAATGGTAAGTGGAGCTAGATATTCCATTTCGGAAATCATTAGAGAATTCAATATTCCAAGGTCCGCAATGTCAAGAGTGTCTGAAAATACCTAATTCCAGGGACTACCTGTCACCACGGAGAACGCAGTCAGAGGGCAGCGGCGAAGAGACAAGCAACATTGCGTGAAATAACACCAGAAATCAATATGGAATGTACAATGAACGCATGCACTAGGACAGTGCGGTGAAGTTCGACGTTAATGGGCTATGGCAGCAGACTACCGACACGAGTGCCTTTGCTAACACCACGACATCGTCTGTAGCGCATCTCTTGGGCTCGTGGCCATATCGATTTTACCCCAGGCGACCAGAAAACCGAGGCCTGGTCAGATGAGCCCCCATTTCAGTTTGGGCAGAGCTGATGACACGATTCCAGTGAGGTGCAGACCCTAGTTGTCAACAAAGCACTGCGCAAGCTGGTGATGGTTTCATAATGGTGTGGGCTGTGTTCACATGGAATGGACTGGATCGTCTGGTCCATCTGAACCGATAATTGATTGGAAATGGTTGTGTTCGGCTACTTGGAGACCATTTCCAGCGTTTCATGGACTTCATGTTCCCAAAAAACCATGGGAGTTTTAGAAACCTCAATGTACCACGTCACCGGACCACAATTTATTGTTTGCAGTATGTTTGAAAAACATTCTGGACCATTCGAGCAAACGCTTAGGCTACCCAACTACCCAACATTTATGGGGCATAACTGAGAGGTCAGTTGGTGCACAAAATACGCATTGGCGACTCTTCCACAATTATTATTGACGACTACAGAGGCACCATGGCTCGGTATCTTAGCAACGGACTTCTAACGATTTTCTGAGCCCATGCCATGCCGAGCTGCTGGACCAGGCTGGACAAAAGTTGCTAGGTGGTATCCCAATGACTTTTATCTCCTCAGTTTAGTATAATAGCTAAGTTTTCGTGGCCGAGCGGTTCTAGGCGCTTCAGTCTGGAACCACGCGACCACTACGGTCGCAGGTTCGAATCCTGCCTCGGGCGTGGATGTGTGTGATGTCCTTAGTTTAGTTAGGTTTAAGTTGTTCTAAGTTCTAGGGGACTGATGACCTCAGATGTTAAGTCCCATAGTGCTCAGAGCCATTTTTGAAACTAAGTTTTCATACTGTCTCTGTTTACATCTTACACATCTCAAATCAAGTTTTTTACTTCCAAAAACACATGTAACATACTCTAAATACTTTAGTATATTATTGGATATTTCAGTAGTGTTTGGCTAAATAGTCGATATGGTTAGTTATTCTTGCCATCTCGTTTTCCACTCTTGTCGGGAAATGGAGGTGAAATGAAATCAAAGATGAAGAAAGCAAACAAGTCGCTATGTTTGAAACGAATATGTTCCTAACAGGTGTCATGTCCATCAGTAGTAATCTACTACAGTTTGACATCTCTTACATGTACAAAATACCAAGAATTAAAATTAAGAACTCACGACGAAAACATCAATGAACTCTGTGGAAGGCAGATTCACGATACCCAACTGTTGAAAAAGTCCCAGAAAGTGTAGTACGTCTGTGAAGAAGAGAGTGGAGAAAGTTATTCAACATCCTTTCCTTTAATAATTTTCATTTGTTTAGTATTGTCTAGGAAGCGGTGTTAAAGAAATCAAAGAAATCCAGAGATGCTCTGATAGTAAATAACTCCATTATTCCGTACGCCAACGTTCTCGATGTGATCAGGGGACAGCGTTTGTAAATCCTTAGGAGAAGGGATTCGTTTATTTGAGTGAAAGGCGGTTGAGTATATTGGTGGAAGCAATATTTCACATAGTCTGTAAAAACGTCCTACTTCCTCGTTGGTATATTTCCCACGAGGGTAATAAGTAGATAAAAGTTGTACGAATGCATATAGACTATATGTAATATATCTCCCTACAGTCGCAAATGGAGCAGAATATAAGAAACTGACAGTGTGAGGATGTAACATCCACTGTGCTGTTTACTGGTTTGTGAAGAATAATGTTGATACATACGTGCTCCATCACACGTCGCTATGTCAGCTGTCTCCGTAAAATAAGAACAATGAACGAAGTAGGTTCGTAGCGGCAGAAGACGATATTAAGGCGTTGAAGTAATTAAAGTGCGTAGCATTACACGAAAAGGAGACAAATTATAGAACGTAACACAAAGGCTAGAAAAAATTTTATGCAACATGAAACCTAATTTTAGCAGTTGGATACTGATTCTAACGTCATTTCATCTCCGCTAAATAGCAGAAAATTGTTCAAAACAATTAATTAATATTTTTTCATAATAAATAATTTTTTAATTTTCATAATTAATAATAAATATTTTTTTAATTTTCATTATGAGTAATAGATAATTATTTTCGTGTTAGAAATATATTTTAAACAGATTGTCCGCGCAACAAGTAAGGTTTTCCTTTACAATAAGCTATATATATATATATATATATATATATATATATATATATATATATATATATATATATATATATTAACGAATCTGTTCGCGTGTTCATCCTCCTCAGCAATCACAGAAATATTTGTTTTGAATAAAAGTCGTCTTCTCTATCTGCACTGTATTTTATTTCTCACAGACGCGTTTCGCCTTTCTTCAATATAAGGCATCATGAGTGTGATAGTTCTTCGCGTTTATAGTTGGCATCTGAGATTCCTCTTACCTGATCTATTTACGGAATTTAAGCATTTTTCATGTTTCGAATTTTTTCTTCGCACTTATTGTTGTGATGCACTATCAGGCGTCTATCATAAGTTATAGATATTTGGTCTAAAACTATGATTTCATCGCAGATGGAAAATATTCAAAGAAGGAAATGATGTGAATGTGTATAATAATGAACCATCAAAATTTCACACTTAGTGTACACATATTATCTGAAGTTTGAAATTAGAGATGAAGGAAGCACTGATTATACTTCTTACACTGAATTAAAATGCACAATGTACACGACGTTCCTGTTTTTGAAGCACTAACTAATATTATACGAACCTCTCATTCATTGGCACATTATAAATTTCATGTTTACGTGACTCACCCTATTTGTGAACAAATGTTTTCAATAATGAATATTAACAAAACAAAAACAATATCAAGTTTGTCTGATGCTTCCTTGGAAGCTATACTTCGAATTGTAGCTTCGAAAACAATTGTTCCAAATATCGGAAAATTAGTGACTTCAAAGCGATGCCAAAGATAAACAAAGAAAGTTAGTGGAAAATGAGGAGTGCAATAAAACTATTTTTTCTTTCTGTACACAAAACTGGAATTATTATTACTATTATTATTATTATTATTATTATTATTATTACTATTACTATTATTATTATGCGCTTTAATTCCGGTTCGCCGCCTGATGGATGCCGCTTTGCCCAGCCCCATTCACCAAACAACAACACGACCGTGTTGTGTATTGGTGTGTGTGTTGTCCTTAGCGTAAGTTAGTTTAAGTTAGATTAAGTAGTGTGTAAACTTAGGGACCGATGGCCTCAGCAGTTTAGTCCCATATTTCCAAATTTGTTAAGGAAATAAATAAATTATTTGGGGGACAGGTTGGGTATCAGTCTGCGGTTTTTTGCTGATGATGCCATGGTGCACGGTTAGGTGTCGAAGTTGACTTACACAAAATTTCCATTTGGTGCGATGAATGGCAGCCATCTCTAAATGGGGAAAAATGTAAGTTTATGCGGATGAGTAGGAAGACCAACTCTGTAATGTTTGGATACAGTATTACTAGCGTCCTGCTTGAAAGAGTCAAGTCGTTTAAATGTCTGGGCGTAACGTTGCAAATCGATATGAGGTGGAACGAGAATGTAAAAACTGTGGCAGGGAACGCAAATGGTCGGTTTCGGTTTATTGGGAGAACTTTAGGTAAGAGTGGTTTACCCGTAAAGGAGACGGCATATAGGACGCTGGTGCGACTATTCTTGAGTACTAAAATGGTTCAAATGGCTCTGAGCACTATGGGACTCAACTGCTGAGGTCATTAGTCCCCTAGAACTTAGAACTAGTTAAACCTAACTAACCTAAGGACACCACAAACATCCATGCCCGAGGCAGGATTCGAACCTGCGACCGTAGCGGTCTTGCGGTTCCAGACTGCAGCGCCTTTAACCGCACGGCCACTTCGGCCGGCATTCTTGAGTACTGCTCGAGTGTTTGGGATCCGTACAAGGTAGGATTGAAGGAAGACATCGAAGCAATTCAGAGGAGGGCTGCTAGATTTATTACCGGTAGGTTCGAACAAAACGTAAGTGTTATGGAGTAGCTTTGGGAACTCAAATCGGAATCCCTGGAGGGAAGGCGGCGTTCTTTTAGAGAAACATTATTGAGAAAATTTAGAGAAGTAGCATTTGAAACTGTCTGCCAAACGATTATACTCCCGCCAAGATACATCGCGCGTAAGCGCAACGAAGATAAGGTACGAGAAATTAGGGCACATACAGAGGCACACAGATAGTCGCTTTTCCCTCGCTCTATTTGGGAACAGAACAGGAGGTGTAATGACAAGTAGTGGTACAGGTTACCCTTCGCCATGCACCTTACGGGGGCTTAAGGAGTATCTATGTAGATGTAGATACATATGTAGAGTCTCGCTTCGCTAAGCGCTGCCACATCACGTTCCTCTTCTGCCACTGCCAGAGCAGTGCTGTGTGTTTGTCCCTCACCTTCCCCCACCCCCCCGTGCTTTTGCCGGTCCCGCCGGTGTTTGCGAAGCACCTGAATTGGCGTGGCCTTTATTAACACATGATCTATCGGTTCTCCCTTCTTGTCAGCATTTTCCACAAATAGCTATCCTCTCCGTCTCTGTGGAGAAGTTCATTTATAATCAGTCCAACTAATTTTCAATGTCCTTCTGTAACACCACACCTCAAAATGCATCGTTTCCCTTCTTCTCCCGGTTCCCAACAGTCCATGTTTGATGCTAGATGACGTTTATGACCAGGGTTTAAATCTTTGGCTGTAATAGTAGGCTTTTTATGTCCTCCTTGTTTCGTCAGTCACACTTTATTTTGCTTTGAAGGACTACAATACTTTCACTAGTGTCTCGATCGGGTCTTACGAGGTTACCAAATAAGTTTCTTAAGCTACGAAGTTGCACAAAATGTATGTATCGAAACGTTAGCAGGTACCTAGGACGCCATAGAGATGGTATTTTTGTAGCCAGGGTAGCATGGATACATGACCGAAAACAGAGAAGTTGCGGTCTACGTGTCATAGTTGGCTGGGGACTACGGGAGCAATAGGAGACGTGCTGAGACCGACAGAACCCGGGTGGTACAGGCGGCGACTATTGCATGGATGCCATACGAGAGTAATTTAATCGGCAGAGCGGTCACCACTGGCAGATTCCGACGGTGGGCTGCCTCAGACACTGAACCTGCTTCTAGTGGCACTTAGCTGTACAGAATGGATGCAGGTTGCCACAACGAACATAGTTGGGCTGTTAATGCTTCGTGGAATTCGAAAATATTTTCGTATCCTACCTTCTTGTTCGTATCAATCAACTGTCATAATTGCTCGTCCTTCTTCCAACGAGTTCCTTTAACTGAAAACGTTCCAACCCCTATCCTCAGGTTCAATAACTACGAATTAGACGAGCCTACTACAAAACTGAGAATTAGCGACAGTCACCTCTAATCCGCGTCATCTATTTCGTGGTTTTGTGTTTCGTTTTTCGCCATTCTCATTTCTGCAACGTCTCATTACTTTCGTCTTTCTGCGGTATACTCTGAATCCTTATTCTGTCTTCAATATACTGTTCCTTTCAATCAGCCCGTTCTGTAACTTTCCTCGTTTTCACTGAGGTTGTCAGTGTCATTGTTGACACTCTTGCACACTGGACCAGTCTTTTATTTTGGCCAGTCTTCTATTTTGTTGTTTTTACAATGTCCAGATAGAACAGTAGCGGTAAAAGCTTCCATCCCTATCTTATACCGTTCATAATCCGAGAACGTCGTTCTTGATACGTCTCTTTTATTTTTCCTTCTTGGTTGTTATACAAACTGCGTATTACCGTCTTCCCTCAAAGCTTACAGCTCTTTTTCTGAGAATTTCGAACACCTCGTAACGTTTTAGACTGTCAAAAAAGTATTTAGGTCACCAAATTCTTTGAAAGTCTCTTAATTGTTGTGAAGTGTCGCTTCCGTTATCATGTGCAAGGCCAGAACTGCCTGTCTGGCACCGTTGCCTTTCCTAAAGCCAAATTATTCGTCAGCGATGAGGTCGTCAGTATTCTTTCCCATTCATCTGCATACTGTTCTTGCAAGTAGGGTGGGTGCATGAGCTCTTAAGCTTGCTGTTCACCTATTCTCAAAGATGCCTGGAAATTTTTCCAGGAGGCTGATGTCTTAAGTTATAAATTCTCTATACGAACAAGGTTTTGTTGCCCCTTCCCCCAACGATTTTCAAAATTTAAATAATGTTTTCTATTCCTTATACCTTATCTGACAAAGTTTTCCAAAGCTTTGTCAAACGCGTAGTGTAACAACGGATCTCCTGTGCCTTTCAAATCGACTGCCATTTCTTCTTGTATCACGTCCGAAGAGATTCCCTCCATCGCAGAGGCCTTAATGCATTCTTTACACGAATCCACTCTCTCCTCCTCGTTTAACAGCGGAATTTTTCTTGTTGTCGCCTTTGCTTTTAATTTCAGCAGAATATTTTTCACTTTTCATTTTCTTCACATTTTTCCTGTAGATATTTCAACTTAGCACTTCTCATTTATTTCATTCCTAAGTGAATTACCACAAGGTGTTCCGAAATTATTCGTTCGAATTAGTGCAGTAGGTAGAGAGCACGAAAACAAGTATGTTTAGCTAAGGTTCATAAGGTCCATGAAGGCAATTTTTTATGACAGGGACGATTTACGCAGGATGTAGTTTAGCATACCAATTACAGGGTGCAGGGGGATACAGAAGAGCTGCTCGAATGCACGACCGTTGTCCTGTATGCACGCTGTACATAGTAGGACCAAGACTAGACACGAAAACGCTAATTCAGATCTAAAACACAAATGATAAAACACAGTAAATATTACTTATTCAACACGAAACAAAAAAAAATGCTTTATTTTGTATAACGATTTTATCGTAATACTAATTTGTGATTTTGGTTGTGTTAAAAAATTTAAATAGATTCGATTTAATGTAGGCAGAAATTATTTGCAACAATAGAACAGTAATTATATGTTCGAAAATAGATTTAGTGATCTGTGTACCATTATGATTTCCCATGCCGTACGCTCACTTTCAAAAGGAAGGAAGGAAAATTGGATTTAAGGTTACGTCAACATCGAGGTAATTAGAGACGGACTCACCTCTAACGATGGTCTGTTTGTCGTAGCTGCAGGGAACCTGGTACGTAACTTTTAATATATCATTCACAGACATTAACGTGAGTGACATACCAATAGATGTAAGTGTTCTTGCCTTGACAATATTTTCTAAGATTCCTGAGAACATTTTCGTTCCGTCGTTACAACTACAAGAAAATGCGTGTTTTTCTCATTAGACACATTTCGCTTTATTGAAGTGAACCATTATAGTCGTCTGTAATTAAAGATATTTACAAAAATTATAGCTCTGAGCACTATGGGACTTAACTTCTGAGGTCATCAGTCCCCTAGAACTGAGATCTACTTAAACCTAACTAAACTAGGGACACCACACACTTCAATGCCCGAGGCAGGATTCGAACCTGCGACCGTAGCAGTCGCGCAATTCGAGACTATAGCGCCTAGAACCGCTTGGCCACAAAGATATTTACAGTTTGATTTATTTTCTAGATCGGAATACAGTTCGTTAACAAATCTAACCGCAAATATCTTTAATTACAGACCACTGATGATGTATTACTTCAATAAATCTAAGCGCGTCAGGTGATAAAACACGAATTTTCTTGCAGTTATAATTGTGGAATGAAGATAACCTCAGGAATTACACAGCAACTAAGGACAAGATGGCCACACAAATGAAGAATATTTTTAAGGGTTACTGCGTTTGCGAAAGACATCAGAGATAAGAAGATATTTCTTTAAATTGCGACCGTAGTGGTTGAATGACGGACGAAGATGTTTAAATGCGTACTGCTTATCAGTGAGCATTCGTGCAGATGAATTGTTTCCACGAAAGGATACATCGTGTTACGAATGTACTGCGGACTTAAGGTACTTCGTCTCCGCGTCCACAGGAACGTGCAGCCTTTTGTGCATGTCTCGGCGGTCGGAGGGTGCTCCGCCTCAGAAATTACTTTAAGACCAGCGGCTTGAGAAACGGGCTGCAATTTCAGTGAAATATTACAACTCAACAACTCAGCGTCACGGGAAAGAAGGAAACTTGCCCGGGCACAGCCTGGCGGACGGGCTTATCTTATTACACTTAATCATAATCCACTTAATATCAGTTCATACAATTTTTGCTATCTCGCGAGGTGCGCGCGCGCGCCTCCTGTAAGGATAAGAGATTTATGGGGAGTCATGCAGCCCTGTGCTGCCACCGACTGGGACGGAAAGCTGAGAGGGGTGGAGGCAGAGGGAGTGGTGGGGGGAGATGCAGAGGGAAGGGGATGGGGCAAAGGAATGAGCGAAGGGAGGAAAATGGGGTGGAGAGGGGAAAAAAAGAAAAAAAAAGGGGGAAGTTAGCTACACGCGGTCGGCGTGCCGTGGTGCTCCGCCCGCCTCGCCGCGCCGCGC
Organism: Schistocerca serialis cubense; assembly: GCF_023864345.2. Lineage (NCBI taxonomy): Eukaryota > Metazoa > Arthropoda > Insecta > Orthoptera > Acrididae > Schistocerca > Schistocerca serialis. The sequence continues at coordinate 439,725,907 of NC_064642.1, read as the reverse complement.
CGTGCTGTGCTGTGGTGTGGTGCGGTCGGTAGGAGCGATAAATTAGCCGCGGAACGGCGCCTTATCTGGCCGGTTACAGCCCAGTTTCTCTGGCTGGCAGTCGGGCGCTCCCGGATAGCCGAACATAGCGGCCGGCTAAGGGCAGAGGCCGAACCGGCGCGCCGGCAGACCGCGCCGTTCCGACTCGTCCGCCCCGCAGAATTCAATAAGCCGCGCGCGCTTCACTCATCTTCTTTCACCCTTCCTCCCCCCGTACAACCGCCTCTCTCCGACTCCCCCCCCCCCCCCCACACACACACACAAACTGTGCCTTTGCGATCCGCGAAGAACAGCGCGCGAATCTTACAGGTGAACCCGCGCGACTTACTGCCCTAAGTTGTTATCTCTCGCGGCCAAAACTCCTCCTCAGAATCTATCAACGGATTTCGCGGGATAGTGTAATGTTCACGGGACTATTTGTATTAATAATGGCTCCAAGTGGAACTAAAAGTTATAGATGAGACGATCGTCCTGTTACTTACACTGATAAAAAGGTGTGGGACAAAGAGAAAGCAGTGGCGCCACCTCAAATGCGAACAACTCGACATCTTTCGATGTCACAGATCAGATCCATTTGTAAGCATTCTAGTGAAGCATCTACAGAATATTCGTCACCAGCAACACGAACTACTGTTACCTACACGAACTACTGTTACCTCTAGAAAAAAAAAACGCATTTTCTTACTGTCAAAAACAGTCTTGATCAGAAATTATTTATTCCAGTGACCGGTTTCACCCACAACTGTGGTTATCTTCAGACCAATCAGTAAGAACCTCCTTCTGGTGGCAAATCAGGAGGTTCTTATTCATTGCTCTGAGGACGACCACAGTTGTGGTCGACACCGGTCACCGGAATAAATAATTTGTGATCAAAATTGTTTTTTATAGTAGATATTTGTGATAACATTGATCACTGTATACTCCCACAATGTATTAAAAAAAAAAACCTTGATGTACAAACATTTTATGCACTTTAAGATAGGCAACCCAACTTACTTCATCTACCCTTGATGCAATTATAAATTGGGTTGCCTTCCTTAAGGCGCATGAAATATTTTCCAAACCAATTTTACTTTGTACACCTCGTATTTCATCAACGTTTTCTTTCTTTAGTTTGTTATCAGCTTTTGGGCATCACCCAACCACATAAACATAAGAAACAGTTGTCCTTTAGACCCATCTAAACTAAATGTAAGTCACTTTTTCTATATTACAATGCAAGAAATTTAAAAAGTTCATTTTTCTGTCACACCCATAGACGGAAATAAAACCGCCAATCATCACTACTACTTAGGGACGATTAACCACCTATGGATAACAGCAACACACAAACATGACAAATACTGGTGAACGCCCGCAGCACAACAGAATTAACTGTTTCCACCATGTGTAAACTAGCCGACCAACCGGCCACCCGGGGACGCCGTATTGCTCACTAAACCCAACAAAACCCTTACACAGTGATCGATTTATGACCAGTCGACCACTTATGTAACAATCTTGGCATGTTACAGATACAGACACTGCACCTGGCACCGGGCCAGCAGTACCCCTCCTCGAACGGACTGACACATTTTATGAAGACCTAAGCTGTGACAACGGTACCGAGTATTGCACGATACCCAAAAATAACATTTATCCTACCCTTGCAGGAGCTGTCGCAAATAGCAAGAAACCGCTACTCCTCTCAGTAGCCGACCACACTATCGCGAAATTTTTGCTTTTTTATAATTTTTTTTCTTGGTGCTTGCCTTGGCATTTTTTTCCTTCGACCTTGAAACCACAACAATCCGTTCTATTTTCGTCCACCATCTCCTTGACGCGACCACGTTAGTGAGTAATCCTACTCAGACGTAAGGATGCGACCACGTTAGTGAGTAATCCTACTCAGACGCAAGGATAACATCACGGCCTCCCACCCCGTGAAATCCTCTATTAGTAACTAACAAACACGGAGGTCACAGTAGATCTTTTGCGAGGGTCACCTCGTCGGTGTGGGCTTGGGAGGCTCCACCCTTAGTTTTTAAACGATATAGGCGGTTTTATCACAAAACTAAAGGAATTTACTTTCATTTCAGTTCGTATGTTTTGAATGACGGACCATTTCATGTCGCAAAGTGATCAACATCTGGGCACTGCCCCTTTTGTCATTTATAACATCTGGGCACTGCCCCTTTTGTCATTTATAAGGGTAATGACGCTGCTACTACAGCTTACCCCTTATAAACGACTGCGAAAGGCGCTCGGAAAGATTGGTTGACAGTAACCCGCCGCCAGAGCTTGAATTTCTCTTGCGGGAGATATATGTGGGAGACAGTGCTGTGTTGTCTGTTCTGGGAACATAAGCTCTCAGTATTTTAGCAGTAAACCTTTAGTGTGGAGTACATGTCCACTCTTGGGGCGTTTACAACTGGAGTCCTATAAGCACCTCCGAGACGATCTCGCTCCTACTAAACAAAACCTTGGCGTAACGCGCCGATCATTTTAGGTTCCATCTCCTTTAATAATCTGAAATGGCAATGGGCAATCGACGAACAATGTAAATTTGTACTTAAGTGTTCATTTGGCAAGTTCCAAACGAAAACGCAATGATCAGTTTTAATAAGCAGAATGGGTGCGGTTACTAGAGGTAGCCAAGGCACTAGCCGTTCAGAGCAGCTTGTTACCTTTACCAGCCGCGCCCGTAAATATATATGCTCCTGGGGGTTGCAAAGACTACTGTCGCGATTGTTGCGTGTGACAGTCTCCGCATATCTCTCCTTCTCACCATTGATGTGGTGGTTATTCGTGAAATTTTCGCTGGGGACGGTACCGTATTTCGATTTCTGGATGATGTTCTAAACGTCAAGTGACGTAACTTGAATTCTAATTAACTGTTATTCGTAATGCCGTTGGTGTTAGATACAACGTGGAAAGCAGGGTTATATACGTGTGAGGAAGTAAATTTCAAATGTGTATGAATTCACAAGGGACCAAACTGCTGAGGTCATCGGTCCCTAGACTTACACTCTATTTAAACTAACTTATGCCACGAACGATACACACATCCACGCCCGCGGGAGGACAAACCTCTGGCGGGAGGGGTCGCGCAATCCGTGACATGGCGCCTCAAACCGCGAGGCCACTCAGCGCGGATGTGAGGAACTACTTTAGGTTATTATGACAGTTTGACAAGACTCTCCTTAGGGCGAGCGAAAATGATTCAACTTCGCCGACAACAATGTACCTAGTAACTTTTCCTTGTTACTTAAAATGCGGCACTAGAGAGCATTGAAATACAATTATTAAGAAATAAACCTTGAAGTATTTCAATTTTACAGTCTTTATGGTGACTGGAATGGAAATGAAGTCCCACGCTTCTTGACAGAGCGTAGGGGAGCGATGCGGGAGAACCGCACCGCCGTACTAGGCAAGGTCCTAATGGAGGTGGTTTGCCGTTGTCTTCCTCTGACCGTAATGGGGATGAATGACGAAGACGACACAACAACACCCAGTCACCTCGAGGAAGGTGAAAATCCCTAACCCCGTCGGGAATCGAACCCGGGACCCCGCGCTCGGGAAGCGAGAACGCTACCGCGAGACAACATGCTGCGGACTTTATGGTGATTGGAAGTGCCTTGATTGTCATGACTGTAACTGAATCGCTTTCAGAATCTGAGAAAATTTAATAACAAAGTGTGCTAGGCTATTACGTTGAAAAATATGGCTCTGAGCACTATGGGACTTAACATCTGACGTCATCAGTCCCCTAGAACTTAGAACTACTTTAACCTAACTAATCTAAGGACATCACACACTTTCATGCCCGAGGCAGGATTCGAACCTGCGACCGTAGCGGTCGCGCGGTTCCAGACTGAAGCGCCTAGAACCGCTCGGCCACACTGGCCGGCGTTGCGAACATAGCTAACCGTTTTTAGACTACCAACGTGTCTGATAAAAACATTCCATCGTTACCTCCCTAACATACATCTTCGCAGGATCGTACAGACACAGGAAATGTATAAAAGCATGGAAACGTTGAAAATACGACACATTACCACGCTTAATGCAGTGTAGGAAACACGTCAGCATTCAAAATAGCTTCCAGTCATCTCGGAATCGTTAGATATGGGTCTTGTGTCGTTTTCATGGGAATCATTCGCCTTTCTTCCAGCAAAAACAGTGGCACGTGTAGCAGAACAGCGCTAACGCACCATACTCTCCAAAGTAGACCACAAGGGCTAAATACAAGTGAAACCTGATAACTGTGATAGCCAGGGAAGGTGCGACAGATCATCTTCGTGCTCACAAAACCAAACCTGGATGACGCGAGATGTGTGTACAGCATAGGCATTGGGGTGCAAACATTCTACCATGGGGCGAATCTGATCAGACAATATCGTCACATAATCATTAGCAGTAATACGATTTTGAAGAGTAACCGTGAGGTCCATGAATACTACGACATGGCTGTCCAAATAATCATCGAAACCCCGCAATGTTTATCTCTGAACTACTATTCTTGTCCTTAGCCCACGTCGTTAACACACATTGTGCAGATGTCTGTACGATCTGTCGGTACGATGCTAAAGATTCGACGTGTCTCAAAATTTTCAATAATGACAGAAAGCTGCAACTGCACATCTGCTGGGTTCCCCGAGTTGCGACCTGAAGAGTACCAGTCGTTGGACGCACCCAAAAGCAATCACGTGCACATACCATTTTTCACGTATAGAAATAATTTTTACAAAAAAAATTCCACCAACAGGACAAAGATAACAGTGTGAAAATACTGCAGTGTCTGCATGCAAGCGATAGTTCAAGATGTTCACTGTGTAACAGTTCACTTCTCCATCAGTGTACGTTCGCGGTAGCTAAAGGCTTTACCAGCACTTAGCAATAATGTCAGCACCAAGAAATTTCTATATTCGTAGGTATTTTGATATTTATTTATATTCTGATTCTTAGACAATGTATTCGTTTCCTAAATCGAATAATTAGGGCAGAGACACAGTGAAAGACATAGGCTAGCCATGCTGATTTCCTCCATAAGCGCTAAAAAGGTAAAATATGAGGACTATTTGGAAAGCAAGGTCCAATCGATCGAGAAGTGGAAACTTAAGCGAAAATAAAAAATCTTTTATTGTCAAATGTTGGCTACAAAATCCAGCTAGTTCTCTACATAGTCGCTGCTCCGACTCAAGTCATTTCTCGTGGCGTTGTAGCAACTTTCCAATAACCTCGTCATAGAAGGCGTCCAAGGAGACGGCGATACTGTTGTGATCAAGCATTCCGTGCACACCGGAAACATTCAGATTCTCTCTCTCTCTCTCTCTCTCTCTCTCTCTCTCTCTCTCTCTCTCTCAGATAAAAGTGAAAAGAGCTATTTCATTGTATTCTTTTTTATCTTGTTCACCAACTATTGATACTTATTGTACGGTATCTGAGACGAACTGTAACCACCTACGTAGGGTGGCCTGTCCTGTGAATAATCAGTCAAAATTGCATGCGTCTTTTCATTTAGCAAAAGGTTTCCCATTTCTGCACTTGCGGCCATGTTTTCGTGGTACGAGACCCCTTTGAACTGTTTCGCTTCAGTAACAAATGCACTTGTTTTACTTAGCCACGAAGTTTCCTGCCGCTGTCAGGTAAGTTTACGAGATGCAGTTTGCTGATGCACGTAGTTCGGAGCAGCGACGCCGTCAGGTCGGTCACTTCGACAAAAAATTTCGTCTTCGTTTGTTAGGATTTGAACGATCTTGTCTTGAATGTTTGGTTTCAGAAAGTGCACATGGCAAATACACTGTCTTACACGGGTCTCTTCTACAAAATGAGACCCATTACGCAGCTGTACTGTATTACAAAAGTATCCCTGCGAAAACATATCAATCTGTTTCCTTGAGAAACTTTAGAATGAATTTCCCTTAGCGCTTGCGACAACACTTCCCACGTCATTAAAGTCGTCGAGTCATATTGCGATATCAGGAAATCATGCCTGAACACTGATTGAAAATAAGGATAACTTTTAACAGAACTTTGTCTGTTACACATGAATGTGTTAGAAGAACTGTAGATATGCTCACAATTCAGAAAATACGAAGACGAAATATTAAACGAAAAGCTTGAAAGCGTGTCAGTGAATTTCTTCAGATGCTTTGACAATGTACTTAAACAAAAATAGTAACACACAGGAGTAAGTATTTATGAAAATTGTGATCCATATTGTTAAGATAAATACCCTCTGCACAAAAGCATATCATACTCGCTGGAATACTTGTAACATTATCTCAGTCAACAATATTTAAAAACATCTTTGCAACTGTCTGTTTATTTAAGTTATTGTCGATGTATACTGTGCACTGAAAGTCGTGTGTGACGTTTAAGATGTACGAGACACTGTACAAATGGACCATAAGAAAACTGTAAGAACAATTTATTGCAAATTTCGACACTAACTACATATGAAAATCGATATCTAAATTAAAACTGTGTCTTACCTATTTATGTATAGCATTACAGTCAGCAAAACAAAGCCGGACCTCACACATCGAAAACATTAATTAAAAGTGGCGTAGTACAAACAGTAAACAAACTGGAAAGGGGATTCAATTCCCGAAACACTTCGTGTAAAAACAAAAGAAACTCATGGCTCGTTGCAGAAAAGCCATTTGTAAACAAACTCATTTAACTAAAGATTTAGCGTAATTTCTCAAGACGACAGTAGGCTTTCAACAGTGCTCCTAAAGAGGCTGTCTGCCCAGATAGCTGAGTGGTAGCCGTAACGCTAGCTCAGCGTGTTCGGTCAGAGGGTAAGCTGCCCCCTGTAATAAAAAAAAACTGAGACAACGGCTCAACAATAAACTTAAACGAGTGTCGTGGGACATCCGCACCGAACAAATGCAACGAACAAAATGAAAACTAAAAAAAAAGGGGGTCAGCGTGACGGATTGCCGTCCTACGGGCCCGGGTTCGATTCCCGGCTGGGTTGCAGATTTTCTCCGCTCAGAAGGGACTGGGTGTTGTGTTTGTTGTCCTCATTATCATTTGACCCCATCTGGCGCGCAGGTCGCCCAATGTGGCGTCGAATGCAATAAGACCTGCAACAAGGCGGCCGGACCTGCCCCGTAAGGGACCTCCCGGCCAGTGACGCCAAACGCTCATTACCATTTTTTACCTATAGGAGCGGCAGGAACGTCGGTTAATGTTGTACCATGAAGCCACGGAGACACTCACGTCGTCCTCGTAATGAAGCCTACCTGCAGGGGCAAGCGAAAAGGTGTTTGACCACTTTGTGGCATGGTGATGTCGAATTCCCTGGAGGCTCATACTGAAACTGTCAGCAGCCGGAGGAGACTCCTAATACTGGTAGTTCAGATGACACATGCAGTGGGGGTCGAGTGATTACGGGTAACTAACCAGAACGTAACTGTGACTCCAGTTTCAAGTGTCCACGCCGAGTGGAGAGGCGGGCCGGGTGCGTGTCGGGTGTGCACGCGCGACCGGTAATCAATATAGCGGTCCGTGTTGGGCCAGCGGCGTCGGCGTCGGCGTCGGCGGCGGCGGTGGCGGCGTCCTGCGCCCGCCTGTCGCCCGCACGGAGCCGCCAGCCGCGCCGTAATTACGGCGATGCGTTAATTACTCCAGCTGCAGCCGCGCTGGCCCGGAGCTGGAGCTGGAACTAGAGCGGCCGCGCGCAGGCGGCCACCGGCGGCATCGCCAGCCAAGGCAGAGGTGGCAGCGACTGTGCCAACGATACACGCATCCGTTAATGAAGTGCGCGCCCTGCCGACAATGCGACATTATTCGCGTATTTAATGCAGTAGCATAGCGCGCGCGCTACCACCGCCACATCCTTCAATACGCACCTCATGAATATGGAGCAGCAGTAGGAGCGAAAGAGGGCTGGAGGCGGGAGCGAGACAGAGAGAAAGAGACAGAATGAGAGAGCGAGAGAGAGGGCGGGAGAGGGAGAGGGAGAGAGAGAGAGAGAGAGAGATAGAGAGAGAGAGAGACAGACAGACACGCAGAAGGGGAACGTTCGCGGATTGCGCTTTCCCATACTGCAGCTGCGTGCTGCGGCAGCGAACCGCGTCATGTTGGGAATGCATTTGACGCCTCCTGGCGTGGAGCTTGCAGGGTTACTATCCTAGCCATGCGCGTCCCGACAACTGCGTAACTACGACCTACTCTTTTGGAGACACCATTACCGATGCTGTAAATAACAAAAAAGGGTTCAAATGGCTCTGAGCGCTATGGGACTTACCTGCTGTGGTCATCAGTCCCCTAGCACTTAGAACTACTTAAAACTAACTAACCTAAGGACATCACACACATCCATGCCCGAGACACGATTCGAACCTGCGACCGTATCGGTCGCGCGGTTCCACACTGTAGCACCTAGAACCGCTCGGCCTCCCCGGCCGGCTTGTAAATAACAGACGAATCGAACCTTCGTATTCATTGAGTAGCAGCTGGTTTAAGGCTGCGTGGTTTCCGTAGCGCAGATGAAATGCAGGGACTCATTACACTCATCCTAGCTGACAAACCGGACATTGTCCTGGGTATTCATTTCACCAGTTTTCTATTGTCTACTCCGGCAAAAACTTGGTGTGAGATAATCCAGGGCACTTTTTGCACGCTGGGCGCAGCTGCTTGGCTTGATTGCAACTCGATTTTGGGAACATCTCTATAGGAAAACCTCTTCAGGGTAGCACTTGCAACCTATGTCCTCAAATATTTGCTGGATGCATTCCAATCTCTGACTTCAGCTACAGTTTTTACCCTCTATAGCTCCCTCTAGTACCGTGGAAGTTATTCCCTGATGTCTTAACATGTGTACTATCATCCGTCGCCTGCCGCAGTGGCCGAACGGTTCTAGGCGCTACAGTCTGGAACAGCGCGACCGCTACGGTCGCATCTTCGAATCCTGCCTCGGGCATGGATGTGTGTGATGTCCTTAGGTTAGTTAGGTTTAAGTAGTTCTGAGTTCTAGGGGACTGATGACCACAGAAGTTTGGCCGAGCGGTTCTAGGCGCTTCAGTCTGGAACCGCGCGACCACTACGGTCGTAGGTTAGAATCCTGCCTCGGGCATGGATGTGTGTGATGTCCTTAGGTTAGTTAGGTTTAAGTAGTTCTAAGTTCTAGGGGACTGATGACCTCAGATGTTAAGTCCCATAGTGCTCAGAGCCATTTGAACCATTTATGTCAACCTGCCCATTCCTCTTGTCAGTGTTTTCCAGATATTCCTTTCCTCGTCGATTCTGCGGATAACCTCCTCTTTCCGTACATAAGCAGTCCACCTAATTGTGTACCTAATTTTAAAATTCTTCTGTAGGACTATATCTCGAATGATTCGGTTCAATTCTGTTCAGGTTTCGTCACAGTCTCTGTTTCAATACCATCCAACGCTTCGCTTCAGACGTGTACATCCTCAGAAATTTCTTCCTCAAGTTAAGACCTACGTATATTTGACACTACTAGACTTCTCCTAGCGCTCCGCTGTGCAAGATGGGTTTGCGAGGCTTCAGTGATTTTCTAGAGTTGACTCAACTGTAGGAGTGTCTCAGTATTAAAGAACAAATGTATTAAAACTTGTTGTGAGACGCGGTATTTTTTCACGCATGTCAGTGATTATGTCGCCATATCTCTTGTACGTGAACAATGACGTATTTGTGTACGTACATTCAGCAGCGTATGTGGGGCACTGTGTCAAAATGTGTTGCGAATAGAGATAGTAGCAAAGAAGTGGTAAATTTAAACGTCATTTGCACAGTGCGGCAGTTTTTCAAGCATCTCAGATTTTATGACGTCATATCTCCTGAACTATGCGTCATGCCCTAATACGTCGGCATCAAACCCTTAATATGCTAATCGTTAATCAATAAAATTAACTCTGGCTAACTCATTAACTTTTAAGTTAATTAAAAAAAACGTTGACGCACTCATTAACTTCCGTTAACTTTCTTTTGGTTCGTTACCCGTTAATTAGGTACCTACTGTTTGTGAAATTATTTTCTAACAAATTTGGGCCATTTAGGTGTGCGGCTACGTAGGGGTGCGCGCGGTTCATGTAAATAATAGAGCACAAGCAAGAATAACTAGGTGCTGTCTGTTTATTCTTGTTTGATTACTGTGTTCGCCGTCATTATAGTGCACGCAGAGTATCGTGACCCATAGGTTCGCAGTAGGCTAGGCGGGGCTCACATGGGGAGAGCATATGATGGTGGGACGTGCGAGCAGGCGCTGTACTGAAAATGCCGAGCGTCCGAGGGGAAGTGCCTTCCAAAACCGAAGCATATATTCACATTATCAGTAAATATTATGCGGAGTCCTTCCACGTCCACACTCGCATGGTGATCATTTAAAAAATACCTGTTTTCTTTTTTATTTATTACGTATGGCTTTAAATACAGCATCAGATTACATCAGTTGTATAGCATCAGATTCAATTGGTACATTTTGAAATAAAAGGTATAAAGATAACGACAAATGTATATAGCATCAAGTTACATAGAATAAAACAGTAAGTGATGTATAATTCCATAAGTCGTCCATGGAGTTGGCACTACCGTACTGCTCAAGGATGGATGTCCAGTCCTTTGAGCCAGGCGGTAGATGCAAAGCAGACTAGCCTCCACGTGGTGCATCACGGGCAAAGTGACTTGCCACAGCTAAATAGTCCACAATACCGGCTGCTGAACCTAAACGGGGTTTCCCAGCTTTCTAGAAATACAGCGTAATGAATCTACTTGGGTTAGTATCTAAAAAGAAGTCAACTGAAAATGCAACGAAAGCAAAGACTTATTTTCGCTAGGCTTGTTAACCATTTGTAAGTTTCAGAGAAGCCTCGGGCGTGGCGAATTTTGAGTAAAATCTACAGTTCCCTTGTTGCAGTATTAAAATTCGTTTCTTTTGCCAAAATACAGCTGATTTAACACAATGTCACCTCATTAAAATGTGCGGACGCAATTTCCAGAGAATTTGAAACAATGGTTTATTAAGTGAGGAACTGAGGAAACGTAAGTTCAATAGCTTATGAAAAAGCTCATCCTCGGTACACAAATACACGTGTAATGTCTTCACTTATTTTCTTCCATAGCCCACAGCACTTCTCGACTATCGATGGCCCTTAAAAATTACATTATTTCATCGAAAAAGTTTATACTTAGTGGAATAACATCGTAGATAATGACGTTCTGCATAATAAACATGTGCAAAACACTTTCCTCTTCACATGGTACCATTTACCAAAATCTCTAAACGATATCTGAAACCGTTTACGAAGTATGAGGAATGTTCTGGAGATTTCATTCTGGCTTCATTGTGGCACGCGATCGCAAGTGGGTGAACTAGATCAGATTAATTTAATTTTATCCATTTGGTGCAAAAACATCGCGCTGGCTTACTTAAATCCAAGTATCAGAATAACTACGACCATTAACGAAATGATGGGCACGCCATCACGAAGCTAACATGTAATGCTACAAGTAAGGAAGAAATGAATTTTTTCCGAATAGTACCTGTAAAACGGTTGGAGAAAAATGTCAGGGCACGCGCCTCGATTCTGCCATCGCAGCGCGTCAGCCGGCCACTGTGGCGGAGCGATTCATGGCACTTCAGTCCGGAACGGCGCTGGTGCTACGGTCGCAGGTTCGAATCCTGCCACGGGCGTGGATGTTCAAAAATGTTCAAATGTGTGTGAAATCTTATGGGACTTAACTGTTAAGGTCATCAGTCCCTAAGCTTACATACCACTTAACCTAAATTATCCTAAGGACAAACACACACACCCATGCCCGAGGGAGGACTCGAACCTTGCCGGGACCAGCCGCACAGTCCATGACTGCAGCGCCCCCAGACCGCTCGGCTAATCCCGCGCGGCGGCATGGGTGTGTGTGATGTCCTTAGGTTATTTAGGTTTAAGTAGTTCTAAGTCTAGGGGAGTGATGGCCTCAGATGTAAAGTCCCACAGTGCTCAGAGCCATTGGAACCATTTCTGAGCAGCGCGTCGCTGACTGGCCGAAAGCCGGCATTATTGGCCTCCCCTTCTGAACAAACGAATGAATTCGCCGGTCACCTTGGACGAAAACTGAGCATTGCTTATCGACCACCGTAAACTGCACGGGCTTTTGTTAGTGGCTTGACTGGGGAAACTAAATAACGAAATCAGATTCTAACTCCACACAACTGATGAAAATTCGTGGTCGCATTTAAGTGATTATCTTAATTTTGCATCCAGTTCGGAAGAAGAAACACTTCGAGCCACAAAAATGTGAAACAAAGCGGAAGGGGAGCACATAAATCACGGTACGTACAGTTTAAATAAACTGTGTAGACAGTTTCCGGTCGAGGAAAGCCAGAAAGAAAAATCATTTTGGGGCATTCAGATATCGACAGTGATGCCACTAGCAGCAATCCGGTTAAAAGAATACCACAGAGAAGCACTGGAAAATCTTTTAGCACTGGAGAAATTGGTAGTGGTGTGTCTCAAGCTAGTAAACTTTTTTATTGCGGACTGCTTCCATTACATATCGTCGAATCGAAGTCATTCGAGACGCATATAAAATACTTTAAACAGCAGCAAAAGTTTTATTTCTCGGAGAACATAGGGTAGACGCATCCTTGATAAGCATATTCGATTAAAGCAATATCTTATTAAGTTTCTGTAATGGTTTAATCAAAATGTGGCTCGACATAAGATCAGAAGACTCATTCAAAGGTACGGTATTTCTCGGGGAACAGGTTTTAGTAAATTTATTTGTTAAATGTAATACTCCTATACCCTCGAGTGCTGCAGTCGAACGACGTTTTTCTGAACGGCAAAGACATTTTGTCTTCTAAATGAGCCTCGTCCTCGTATGAAATTTTAAAATTTTAAAACATTGTATATGCACTGTATGTCAGATACAGTCTGATTCTTCTGTATTTTGATTCTCCCGTGATTTAACGTTGATAACTAAACAATTATAAAACAATTATTAAACAGTTTTTTTAAATTTCTGTTAAATGCTCTGCCTAAATTTCCCCATTCAAAACATTTTTATTTAAGCAACAGTAATACGTTTGATTCACTTGCTGACTTCTCTACACCACAACGTAAAGTTTACTACTACGAATTAACGATTAACTTTAACTGCCATAAATCTCCGGTAAAGTAACGCTTTAAAGTATAGCGTAGTTAACTTTTTTAGTGATGTATTAGCGATTATAGAGGTCAACTTCTCGATTAACATTGCGTAGCAATAGAAACAGAGATAAAACCTCGTAGCTGAATTTAGCGGCATATATGGATACTATCTGCAAAATTTATAGCAAGCAGAGTTAGTAGCACAGAAAAAATAAATTTAAACGTCATGCATAATGCGGCAGTTTTCACGTATCTCACAGTTTATGACGCAATGTCTCCTGAACTATGATAAGAAAGTTGTTCTTACCTCCTCAGCGACTGTTGTTCGACAGGGATCAGTCCAGTGGTTTAAGAGGATATGTGGAAAACACACACAATTTTTTTTATAATTTGTGTGGCTCTGTGTTAGTCATTTTCTGCCTCTCTTCATAATTACATTAATCATGGGGAAAACAGAGAAACAGAGCGTACTTACATCACATGAAACATTTTCGTACCTGATATGTTCACAATATCCTCTCAGTTATCTTTGGTTACAGTCCAAAGTTCCAACTCACTGAAGATAACGTTGAAATGCGACGACCGTCCTTCCTCTACTAGCATCAAAAACGTAGCATTAAATTTTTATTGTTTGTGGTATCACGTATCGATTCCAACACACAGGCAGGCCGCTGTGACCGAGCATTTCTAGGCACTTCAGCCCGGAACCCTGCTACTGCTACGGTCGAAGGTTCGAAGCCTGCCTCGGCCATGGATGTGAGTGATGTCCTTGGATTAGTTAGGTTTCAGTAGTTCTAAGCCTAGGGGACTGATGACCTCAGATGTTGAAGTCCCATAGTGCATAGCACGTGGGCACATAGACTGAACGTGGTCACCAACAAAGCATCCGTCAGACGAGGGCAGAGAAGTGTCCTACTTATGCCATCTGGAGCCTTCGGTACCACCTCAGCGGACGCACTGTGTGTGGTGCTCGGAATATGCCCCATAGATATCACGATTAAACACAGAGCTGCAAGGTACTGGTTACAGGTGGGGAGACTAGATAAGGTACACACAATAATCGGTGTGCACATAGAGACGATACGTCACCTTAAAAGTTGGTGTTTGGATACATGGCAAGGTGAGTGGGATGTCAGTGATAAGGGACGTAGACGGCACGACTTCCTCCCTGACATAAGGGAGCAGTTGAGAATGAGACATATCGATCCCAGCCGCGGTGTGGTACATTTCTTAACCGGGCACGGACCTTATCCCACGCACTTAAACCGCGTGAGTCTGAGGCAGACACCTACATGTACATGCGGGGAAGAAGGTTCCCCAGAATACACTGTCTTTTGCAGCGGGCAATACGCGAACAATAGACATATGCTACACTTAGATTACACAGATACAGACATAGATATATACACAGCAATAAGAGACGATGAACAATGGGCAGAATTAAACGCACTGACAAACAGTATTTCAAAAACAACACATGGAGAGTATATGCGGACACGACATCACAGACATGCCTATGTGCAGCGTAACAGAAATCTCCATAGGATGGACAGCGATACCCACAGTGACAGTGAAAATAGTGACAATGAGGAGGAACAGGAGGAGGAAGCTGAGATGTAAATAAGCAATCTGCTGGCAATCTAGCCAATAAAACACCAAATGCTGTACATGGATGCGCACCTAAAGTAGTTAATACATAGGATTAGTAACAAATAGGATAAGCAACACTATTTCTCTACTAATAACCATTTATGTGTGTGTGTTTGTGACTGGCGGTCAACGGCTCGAAGAAACCATTCCGAGGTGTTCACCGTCAGTCACACTCGGTGACGGTACTAACAAACCTCTCATCTATCCTATCTTCTTATTATGTTCTTCTTAAAAAACAACAAAATTTATTTATATTTCAACCATAAATTATTGTTATTTTGAAAAGTATCATTCTTTGTAAATGTTGTAGATAAAACAAAAGGAAAGAAAACCGTAAAAGGATGAAAAACGAAAATTGTAAGTTGTACGACCTGTTTTAAACATCAGGTAACAGGTCTATAATTTGGCAATAAATAAATAAATGAATAAAAATAATACATAGAGCCATCTGAACCTTTTTTTTTTTTTTTTTTTTTTTTTTTTTTTTTTTTTTTTTTTGCCGCGCGGGATTAGCCGAGCGGTCAGGGGCGCTGCAGTCATGGAGTATGCGGCTGGTCCCGGCGCAGGTTCGAGTCTTCCCTCGGGCATGGGTGTGTGTGTGTGTGTGTGTTTTTGTCCTTACGATAATTTAGGTTAAGTAGTGTGTAAGCTTAGGGACTGATGACCTAAGCAGTTAAGTCCCATAAGATTTCACACACATTTCAACATTTGAACCATTTTTGCAAGATTCCGTAAGAGGGGGATATCGGCCGTGCGGGGTCCGGCGGCCACAATGGAGCACGCCCAATGAATGAGTTGCACCTCTAGCGGCTCCGTACCACGAGCGCCCTCTTCTGCCCAAGTGTAGGTGGACGCGCGGCAATAACCCAGCTCACTTGCACTCGGAGCCACTTCGAAACATGATGTTACTGGGACGCCGCCTCCACGTGGCTCCGTCACCATCGTAGGTGCTGTTTTATTAGCTGGACTCTATTTCTTGTTGCATCGTTTGTTATAAATCTTTGTACGCTTGAAGAAATATATATCAAGAACATCTTCTGTTCGCTCAATAATCATTTCTTCTCCTCACCAACTTTCCTACGACGATACTTGTTGCACCACTCTGTAGCCAAATCTTCTTACCGTTGTGTATCACGAGTGTTCATCATGAAACTGGTTTCCAGCACAGTGAAGTCGAAGTGTATTCAAATGGGCGATTAGCAAATGCCCTTTTGCTGTAGGGATTAGCAAATAATAACGGCAGCGGCGCTCAACGTTTCTATCGAGTGATATTGCTAGATCAATAATGCGTCAACCGGAGAACGTTCGTAGTGCTGCGGTCACTCCTGTTCCTTGCTTATACACACTGAAGGGCCAAAGAAACTGGTACATCAGCCTAATATCGTGTAGGGTCCCCCCGACCACCCGGAAGTGCCGCAACACGATATGGCATGGACTGGACTAATGTCTGAAGTAGGTCTGGATGGAATTGACATCATGACGGCTTCATGGCTGTCCATAAATCCGTAAGAGTACAAGGGGGTGGGTATCCCTTTTGAACAACACGTTCAAGGCATCCCAGATACGCTCAATAAGGTTCGTGTCTGTGGAGTTCAGTAGCCAGTGGAAGTGTTTAAACTCTGTATCTGGAGCCACTCTGTAGCATTTCTGGACGGTGGGGTGTCTTGTCCTGCTGGAATTGCCCAAGTCCGTCGGAATGCACAATGGAAATGAGTGGATGCAGGTGATCAGACAGGATGCTTTGTACGTGTTACATGTCAGAGTCGTATCTAGATGTATCAGGGGTCCAATATCACTCGAGCTGCACACACCTCACACCATTAAAGAGCCTCAAGGGTCCCCTGCTGACATGCAGGGTCTGCGGGTTCATGAGGTTGTCTCCATATCCGTCTACGTCCATCCGCTCTATACAATTTTGAAACGAGACTCGTCCGACAAGGCAACGTGTCTCCAGTCATGAACAGTCCAATGCCGGTTTTGATGGGCCCAGGAGAGGCGTAAGACTTTATGTCGTCCGGTCATCAAGGGCACACGAGTCGGTTTTCAGCTCAGAAAGCCCATATCGATGATGTTTCGTTGAATGGTTCGCACGCTGACACTTGTTGACAGCCCAGCACTGTCACGTTGAACGATTCTCTTCAGTCGTCGTTGGTCCCGTTCTTGCAGGATCTTTTCCCGGCTGCAGCGAAGTCGGATTGCTGATATTACCGATACACTCGGGAAGTGGTCGTATGGGAAAATCCCCAATTCATCGCTACCTCGGAGATGCTGTGTCCCATCGCTACTGCGCCGACTATAACACCACATTCAAACTCACTCAAATATTAATAACCTGCCAATGTAGCGGCAGTAACCGATCTAACAACTGCGCCAGACACTTGTGTCTTATATAGGCGTTGCTGACTGTAGTGCCATATGCTGCTTGTTCGCATACCTCTTTATATGAATATGCTTGTGTATACCATTTTCTTTATCGCTTCAGTGTAAAGTGCCATCTAGTATTCCAGGTGATTTATAAATATCTCTGTTGGCTGATGACACTACCTTGGTAGTATAGGATGTTGTGTGCAACGTTGGCACTGTTTGAAATAGTGCAGCTAAAGACGTTAAGTTCATGGCTCATAGAAAATAAACTAACGCTAAATTACGGTGAGACTCAGTTTTTACAGTTTCCGACACACAATTCAACAAAACCCAACGTTTTAATTTAATAGAATGGGCAAGCGGTTAGTGAAACGGAGTAGTTCAAATTTCTAGGTGTCCAAATTAAAACAGAGTAAAACAGAAGTGATTTCTGGCGTTCCCCAAGGTAGTGTTATAGGCCTTTTACTGTTCCTTATCTGTACAAACGATTTGGGAGACAATCTGAGCAGCCGTCTTCGGTTTTCTGCAGATTATGCTGTCGTTTATGGACTAATAAAGTCATCAGAACATCAAAACAAACTGCAAAACGATTTAGAAAAGATATCTGAATGGTGTGAAAAGTGGCAGTTGACCCTGAATAACGAAAAGTGTGAGGTCATCCACGTGAGTGCTAAAAGGAACTCGTTAAACCGGTCGCACGATAAATCAGTCTAATCTAAAAGCCGTAAATTCAGCTAAATACCTAGGTATTACAATTACGAAAAATTGGAAGGAACACGTAGAAAATGTTGTGGGGAAGGCTAACCAAAGACTGCGTTTTATTGGCAGGACACTTAGAAAATGTAACGGACCTACTAAGAAGACTGCCTACACTACCCTTGTTCGTCCTCTTTTAGAATACTGCTGGGCGGTGTGGGATCCTTACCAGATAGGACTGACGGAGTACATCGAAAAAGTTCAAAGAAAGGCAGCACGCTTTGTATTATCGCGAAATATGGGAGAGAATGTCACAGAAATGATACAGGAGTTGGGCTATAAATCGTTAAAAGAAAAGCGTTTTTCGTTGCGACGGAATCTTCTCACGAAGTTCCAATCACCAACTATGTCCTCCGAATGCGAAAATATTTTGTTCACACCGACCTACATAGGAAGGAACGATCACCACGATAAAATAAGGGAAATCAGAGCACGTACGGAAAGATATAGGTTTTCACTCTTTCCGCGCGCTATACGAGATTGGAATAATAGAGAATTGTGAAGGTGGTTCGATGAACCCTCAGCCAGGCACTTAAATGTGATTTGCAGAGTATCCATGTAGATGTTGATGTAGATAGTAAACTGTCCTGGAAAAGCCTACAGTCAGGATCCTGTTTAAAGACTTAATGCTGCCACATGTACTATTTGAATAGTATCTGAAGTAAGTGATAGTTCTATACTTTGCATTTTTTCATTCGATTATGGCATATGGTATTATATTTTGGGGTAACTCTTCCCATTCTCAAAGGATATTTTTGGCTCAAAGACGGACCTTTCGGGCAATAATTCGGGCAATAATAAAGTTCGCGAACCACTTGTCGACTGCGGTTCTTTAGTCTGGGTATTCTGACAGTGACTCTAAATATACATATATTACTGTTGTTTCTCGTTAACAATATCAGCTTATTCGCAAGAATTAGCAATTTTCATTCAGTTAATACTAGGCATAAATCCGATCTGCATTTTGATCGCACTTCTTGACTCTTGTGCAGAAAGGCGTGCAGTATACTGCTGCACCCATCTTCAATAAGATACAACAGAATTCATAAATCTAAGCAGTAATCCACTCGATTTCGTATCGTTATTGGAGAGATTTTTCATGGGTCACTCCTACTCTGTCGAGTTCCTTGAAAAATTAAGCTGATACCTGTCTTATGTTGTTGACTGCGCTTACATAAATTTATGGCTTTTTTGGGTTCGTAAACATTTTATTTTAACTGTTATTACTTTTATTTTGTCATTTTATGTACTAAGACTTTCCATGTGCTTAAACATTTTCTCGTCTGTTAGGTCCTATGGACTGAGATGTCTCTAACAAAAAAAAAATAATGTGGAACTTCCTGGCAGATTAAAACTGTGTGCCGGGCCGAGACTCGAACTCAGGACCTTTGCCTTTCGCGGGCAAGTACTCTACCAACTGTGCTATCCAAGCACGACTTACGCCCCGTCCTCACAGCCTTAATTCCGGCAGTACCTCGTCTCCTACCTTCCAAACTTCGCAGAAGCTCTCCTGCATACCTAGCAGAACTAGCACTTCTGGAAGAAAGGATATTGGGGAGACATGGCTTAGCCACAGCCTAGGAGATGTTTCCAGAATGAAATTTTCACTCTGCATCGGAGTGTGAGATGATATGAAACTTCTGTGAGGACGGGGCGTGAGTCGTGGTTGTGTAGCTCAGTTGGTAGAGCACTTGCCCGCGAAAGGCAAAGGTCTCGATTTCGAGTCTCGGCCGGGCGCACAGTTTTGATCTGCCAAGTAGTTTCATATCAGCGCACACTCCACTGCAGAGTTAAAATTTCATTCTAAAAAAAAAAAAAAATAAAAATGTAATTGATTATCGTCTTAGGGAGCAGAGGACGTTTAAGCCTACTACTCGCGACCACGGGAAGCCTAGAAGGACGAGGACATTTCAACTGGAGGAGGAAATTCCTAGTGCAGTTGACGACAACCCTAGTGTCAGCGCAGTACAATTACTTGCCATAAGTGACGTTAACCAAGTGATTGGAGAGTGATGCATGAGAACCCGTTGTATCCGTACTACGTACAGCAAATGCAGGCACTAACAGCAGCTGATTTTCCTTTACAGTACCCTTCTGAGAATGACTCATTCGACATTTCGTCATCTCTAACGTTATTGCTAATGTGTTCGTCACAGCTGAGGTTTCGTTTCAAAGCCGATGATTAATGCGTGGAAGAGCCGTAGAAACAGAGCTCTAGCATTGAAATAAAAAGTTTCCAGAGCCTTGTCCATACATTCTCTTCCTCTAAGCGAGAGGAATGTTTCCTGAAAGTTCGGCTGTACCCTTTACTTACACCCTGAATTAACATGATGGCAAAACCTAACAGAATTTTATTTTAAAATTCTATTTATATTTAACACAATCAGTTTTCATGACAGAATGATAACAGGTTTAGGCCTATAATTGTCTTCAGATGTTGTGAGCGGCGTTCATACGTTTTGTCAGTCTCGTCTATTACCCACACCGACAGCGACAAATAACACCGCCGACGAGCTTGTAACCTTGGGTTCCTAACTATTATGCTTTAGCAGATATTGCACGATATGCCACTAGAAAGAATTCGGGCCATGCAGTACCAGCAAGATGGATGTTCGACGCTTTCCCAAAGATATGAAACAGCATATAACACGAGCTGGTGCTACGATACGTCCACATGAAATTCCGTTTGCAGTATTTATCATCTGTGCGAAATCATTTTGGGCACCTGAATGGCAATCGTAATAACAAACACACGAACCGTATCTGTGTTACGTGTTTGCTTACCTTTGATGTAGTACATCAGATTTGTGTTAGCTCTCTCGTCCTGACGGCGAGGCAGTGGTTTGCGGCACTGATATCTTGTTACTATTTCATCCAGTTCCATGTATCTTCGGTTATTCTTTCAAACGCTATAGGTAACTGTATATAGTTCCAATAAAACGTAGGTTCGAATCCTGCCTCGGGCATGGATGTGTGTGATGTACTTAGGGTACTTAGGTTTAATTAGTTCTAAGTTCTAGGCGACTGATGACCTCAGAAGTTAGGTCGCACAGTGCTCAGAGCCATTTGAACCATTTGAACCACTAAAACGTAGTCGCGGTCTTAAACTGCAAAAAACTATTTGTGGGCGCCAGAAAATTTCCCACATTTTCTGCTGTAACCTATCTAAGTCAGTATCTCGGTGAAAACTTTGCTCGTTCGGGATACCTTTCGGCGTTGCCTCTGTTATCATCATTACCCTATGTAACATAATTTGGAGTCTGCTAAGTAGGAACAAATAACCAACGGAAAGCTACTACATCCCAGAACGATAACGGTACCGAATTCTAATTCACACTGATTTTACGTAAAGATACCATTAAACGTAAAACATTTGCACTACCTAAAAATAGGGGTAAAATTTCTTCCAACTCCAAAAGGCAAAGCTAGGATGATAAATGAACTCGTGCAAGAGCTCATTTCAAACATACGATGATCAATAATGTCTTTACGTGAGACTGTTTGGTGTGCGATGGATTGTTATTTAATAAAGACTTTACATATACAACCCAAAACTAGTGTTTCACATTGTACAAAACGATAAGAAGAGTACCAAGATGGGAAACATTATAATGATACAATTACTTGTAACGGAGTCTTAAGAAGAAATTGCATTTTAAATGCATTCAGTGCAGCAACAGGAAGAAATGAATGGACAAAAACAGCAACTCATAATGCGGAATGATCTTAATTCCTTTTACTCCAGGCATTCTTTGCCACACCGTAGGGTCAAGTGCGACGCTTACTACATCTCCGTGATTTACACACGAACTAGAATCGTACTGTTTATATCGAAATATAACAACAAGCCGCTGGATGTCTGTAAATAAAAGTAACCTTATGAGTCAATGAAAGCCATTGAAGTAATTAATTTAGCCAACCAAGGATTTGGGTCGAACCCGCAAAAATGGGACCAATATTATGAAACTAAACTTGTGACTGTGATGCAAGAGAAAATGAGGAATGGAAGCCTGTTACCGTTGACCGGGATGGAAACAAGAGTAAGCCACAGTGATTTAACAACATCGTATTTCACCCAACCAGTCACCTCGATTTACGTGAGAAAACATCAGAAAATTGTAAATTTATATTACAGCAAGAACAGTGTTTAACAATTAAGTGGAGTGGCAATCAAACCTCGGAACGAGCTAATATGAGAAACATGCTTTACTTGTAATACGATGTGTAAAGATATAGCTCTAAGGAGGCTACATAAATATTTTTTCCCTTCAATATTTTGTTTTATTCATTATATTTAGCCATAAATGTCAATATATTCACAGATTAAAGAACTTTACTGTTTTAATGTATCTGCATACATCTTTGCTAGAAGAAGGTCTGTTTTCGACAACCGAAACTAAACTAAATGAGTGGTACGGCTGTGACGGAGAAAATTGCTGATTGTTGACGAGTTGCGTGGCTGCTCTCTAGTTATGTTTGTTTTCGGAGTAAATCATTTAAATTAAGTTTTGCTCCGTATCGATATGAACTGCAGAAAGAGAGTGATTAATATCGAGCAAACTATGCTCTCTGCTTTTATACGCGTATTAACTAAGACAATTTTCGTGTATGCAATGGACGCATATCTTTGGGTCGCCGGTGAAACATAGTGTGTGAACGACGTCATATCTGCACATTTTCGAGGATGATGCTTTGATGTGAACAAACTTCGAATTATGTTGTGTCAGCTGCTGAAATGAAGCCGTTTAGCGAGTCCCACGAAGAAGAGCTTTATGTGGACAAATATTCTCTGTGAATACGTCAGTGCCGCACAATGTGGAACTCCAATCCTACGACATTGGCAACTAGAGCTGCGACAGTAGAGGACTCTGATTCTGACCTGCAACAGGTGGGTAACGGATATGGAGAAATTATTTTCAAAATTGTCAAACACCAGTATCGTTCGTCATCGTCGTTGCACTGTCATGGGCTCCTGCAACGAGGTGAGGTGCCGCTAAAGCAGAGATTTTTGAAAAAGTCCTTGACAGAAAATTAGGTCTCAATTGCCAAATTAGTGTAATACCTATTTTCTTTGTAAAATAATATGTTGCACGAATAGTAACATTGTAACATATCGATAAACGGTATGACAATATTGTCGAGGCAACGGTAGCAATCTACACATAATGTTTGGTACACTTCCTTACCCACAACAGTTCTATCATAGAGCAAAGTAACAGTCACACAAGCTCCCTTTCATTCGGTTCATTCGCCATTGTATGGCGTGCTTAGCTCTGTTTGGCCGAGAACAGAAAGCAGCCCTCGCGATTTTTGAATTTAGCGGCTGGAGTACATGTTTTTGGATCTGATTTGCTTAAAATATTACGCTAGACAGTAACACTTATTTTCCATGATACTTGTTTTTGCATGTTAAGAATATTTGAAAATTGTTTTATTGTTTTTGAAATGCATGGCTATTTTAACTGCACTCTTTCCACCTTGAAATCACATTCTTGTAATTAATCACTCTCGAATAAATCACTTAAGTTCATTTAGTGCAACACAACGAATTGGGTCAGCACTTGATTAGAAGATCATTTGCACTATTTAAATTTAAATCATCCGCTCCCACTTTGTTATAAGTGTTACAGAAGTGCCGAAGTCCTCAGCAAGAAGACTTCGTCCACGCTACAGTATAAGCCTACAGCGATAGAGTCTTAACACAGCGTGATTACTGCAATCAACATCGATTTGAACTTATTCACTGCCTATAAACTTTGAACTCGCTTTAAAACTTTTATCTCCACTGGTTCACTTCAATATCGAATTAACTATTGTTTCATAACTCAGTAATGTATTCCTGCCGACTGTTTATGGCTTTCAGATATGTTTTGTCATTAGGTTTAATTCTCTTCTATTTGATTCAGTATGTCTTCATTAATAATACGATCAACCTATTTAACCCGCAGTACACTTATGCATCACAACGTTTCAAAATCTTCTAGTCTGTCTTTTGTATGTACAGTTATCACCCACGTTTCACTTCCACATACTACTACACTCTAAACCAACGGTTCCCAACTTGAAGTCAACTACTCCCTGAGGGGTAAAATAAAATTTTCTGTCTCTCTGTCGCGAAGTTAAATTATTATTAAAAGATCATTACTGTTACCATTTAGTTAGAATGTAACACTTGTTACATAATTTGCCAGTAATTACAATTTTTTAAATACTAGCATTAAACCGTGACATAATATGGTGGAAGTTACAACTTATGAACCGAACATATTAACATTATATTCCTTGTATCGACCATCCACTGCACACTTCCTTTGTGACATGTTTCTATGACAGTAAAATTGAGCCATATATATCCCATATGTTTATGTATCTCATGAAAATGCCTTCTCGCCGTTGTAGGTAGTTCCCACCATACGCCAGAAATTACTTTATTATCAGCTTCAAAACAGGCAAGCGAACTGATTATTATTAGTAGCAGCGGACATACAAGAAGCCTTAGCAGCCTGAAGTCTTCCCATTTCTGCCAGGTCGGAAGTAGAGAGTCCTGCAATGAAGTGATTTACGAACGGTAAGTATTAGTCAACACATTGTAACTTGTTTGATGCAAATGGGGGTCAGAGGTGTCGATAAGGCAAGTGTCGCTAGTGAGAGGAATGGTATAGAGGTAACATGTTTTTTTTAAGTGTCTACGTCAATGTCAATAGTTAGGTTTCTTCTCGGAGTAGTAATTGTAGAAGTAGTAGTACTCGCGATGCGCAAAGAATTGCTTCAGCATTTTAAAGTTTTGTTACACGCTAATGTTGACGACGGTGGGTGTCGTGGTGGGGGGGGGGGGGGGGGGGGGGAGAGGATACTACTCTATTAGTAACCACTGCTCTACACAAATACTTTCAGGAGAGAGTTGGAAACGCGTACATTTAGGTTGCCAAACAATGGGAACTCCAGGGAGGAATATCAACAGTGTGGGAAAAGATAGATTGCTACTTATTGTAAAGAGGATAGGTTAAGTTACAGACCGGCACAATTCAAAGGCCGCGGGGGTATCCATGCTGTCTAGGGGCACCATGCCACGGCTCTCGCGGCTCCCCGTCGGAGGTTCGAGTTCTCACTCGGGCATGGGTATGTGTGTTGTCGTGAGCGTAAGTTTGTTTAAGTGAGATTAAGTAGTGTGTAAGCATAGGGTCCGCCCCTCGTGGTCTCGCGGTAGCGTTCTCGCTTCCCGAGCACGGGGTCCCGGGTTCGATTCCCGGCGGGGTCAGGGATTTTTCCTGCCTCGAGATGACTGAGTGTTGTTGTGTCGTCTTCATCATCATCATTCATCCCCATTACGGTCGGAGGAAGGCAACGGCAAACCACCTCCATTAGGACCTTGCCTAGTAAGGCGGTGCGAGTCTCCCGCATCTTTCCCCTACGCTCTGCAAAGAAGCATGGGACTTCATTTTCATTTTTTTTTTCAAGCATAGGGTCCGATGACCTTAGCAGTTTGGTCCCATAGGAACTTATTATAAGTTTTCATTTCCACTATTCAAAGACACTTAAACATAAGCTCTCGAGCACAGCCTTTGTCAGAATTAAAGAGTTCATTCGTTTGTTCGGAGGGGGAGGCTAACAGTGTTTGCTCCCTTTCGGCTGGTCGGGACGCCAGAACAGAGGCTTACGCCCTGCGGTTTTTCTCCGGAGATTTTACAGAAACTATTCGGTAAAAAATTCATTTTCGCATTGCTTACTGTGTTGTATGTCAGCTTCATGATGATGTGCTCATCATTTCGTTAATGGTCATAGCTGTTGTGCTATATTCATGGAAGTAGGACATTGTACGAAATTCGAAAATCTTTGCGATGAAAAAGAGGGTTCACTGTGATGTTGCGTTTGGTGGTATTACGTAATATGTTGCTTGCTACATTTGAAATTTAGCTAACATATTGATTTTTTCTTTAGATTTGGATCTCTATCATCATTCTCGAGAAAACTAATCTGATGTACCACACTCATATGCGATCGCGCGCATCAGCGATAAATCCAGTGTAAATATTTACAAAATTCCTTATATTCCACAAACTGTTTGAGATATCGAAATGAGATTTTTAGCAAATAATAGCACGCAAGGAGAGGAGTATTTTGCCGTATATTTTGCAAAGCTTCATTTTCTGCCGTATTATGCCGCCAACTACAGACTTTTTCCATGAAGGAACGTGATTTTTAAGTGCCATCGATAGCTGGTAAAACTAGAAATGCTATGGGTTGCTGAATTAAAGTGAAGATATTACTCTTTTTTTTTTTTTTGCACCGAGGATGTGCTTTTTCATAAGGTACTCACCTTACTTTTCCGTCTTTTCTAACTTAATAAAACGTTATTTCAGAATTCTCTTACAGTTGGTCTGCATAACATTTTAGCTGGGTTACACAGTGTAACCCAACAAATTGTTCAACAGAACACTCGTTTTCGGCTCTTACAAAACTGAAATAGTACCTACGTTCTGCATTCTCTGAGAAGAGATAGAAAGCCTTGTTCATTCTTCACATCGAAGCCGACCTCCTAACTGATAACCCTCTGAACAATGAAGATATGATCAACTGGTGACTTTGTTTACTTATTCATATTAGTTTTAAAAATGTAGCATTATTAGGTGATTTTTACTATGCGAGTCACTTAAAGGACATTCATTGGATTTACAAACTACGTATTACCTGTTTATTTTACTATTGCCAATGGCAGAACGCGGAACTAAACCTAACCGAAGGCGCCCGACAACACTAAACAATACCCGAATGACCCATGCGGCTCGGCGCTGCACAGTCAAGTCTTACTAATACTGTAATATACACTCCTGGAAATTGAAATAAGAACACCGTGAATTCATTGTCCCAGGAAGGGGAAACTTTATTGACACATTCCTGGGGTCAGATACATCACATGATCACACTGACAGAACCACAGGCACATAGACACAGGCAACAGAGCATGCACAATGTCGGCACTAGTACAGTGTATATCCACCTTTCGCAGCAATGCAGGCTGCTATTCTCCCATGGACACGATCGTAGAGGTGCTGGATGTAGTCCTGTGGAACGGCTTGTCATGCCATTTCCACCTGGCGCCTCAGTTGGACCAGCGTTCGTGCTGGACGTGCAGACCGCGTGAGACGACGCTTCATCCAGTCCCAAACATGCTCAATGGGGGACAGATCCGGATATCTTGCTGGCCAGGGTAGTTGACTTACACCTTCTAGAGCACGTTAGGTGGCACGGGATACATGCGGACGTGCATTGTCCTGTTGGAACAGCAAGTTCCCTTGCCGGTCTAGGAATGGTAGAACGATGGGTTCGATGACGGTTTGGATGTACCGTGCACTATTCAGTGTCCCCTCGACGATCACCAGTGGTGTACGGCCAGTGTAGGAGATCGCTCCCCACACCATGATGCCGGGTGTTGGCCCTGTGTGCCTCGGTCGTATGCAGTCCTGCTTGTGGCGCTCACCTGCACGGCGCCAAACACGCATACGACCTTCGTTGGCACCAAGGCAGAGGCGACTCTCATCGCTGAAGACGACACGTCTCCATTCGTCCCTCCATTCACGCCTGTCGCGACACCACTGGAGGCGGGCTGCACGATGATGGGGCGTGAGCGGAAGACGGCCTAACGGTGTGCGGGACCGTAGCCCAGCCTCATGGAGACGGTTGCGAATGGTCCTCGCCGATACCCCAGGAGCAACAGTGTCCCTAATTTGCTGGGAAGTGGCGGTGCGGTCCCCTACGACACTGCGTAGGATCCTACGGTCTTGGCGCGCGTCCGTGCGTCGCTGCGGTCCGGTCCCAGGTCGACGGGCACGTGCACCTTCCGCCGACCACTGGCGACAACATCGATGTACTGTGGAGACCTCACGCCCCACGTGTTGAGCAATTCGGCGGTACGTCCACCCGGCCTCCCGCATGCCCACTATACGCCCTCGCTCAAAGTCCATCAACTGCACATACGGTTCACGTCCACGCTGTCGCGGCATGCTACCAGTGTTAAAGACTGCGATGGAGCAACTGGCTGACACTGACGGCGGCGGTGCACAAATGCTGCGCAGCTAGCGCCATTCGACGGCCAACACCGCGGTTCCTGGTGTGTCCGCTGTGCCGTGCGTGTGATCAATGCTTGTACAGCCCTCTCGCAGTGTCCGGAGCAAGTATGGTGGGTCTGACACACCGGTGTCAATGTGTTCTTTTTTCCATTTCCAGGAGTGTATTACAACTGATGCGTATTCTTGGCGTCTGCTGAAATGTATAGTTATCGCGGAACTATACGTTACGGAGAGTACGCTCAGATGAAAAAGTGTAAAAATATAACGTAATTCAGTTCTGTCCATAAATATATAAAAGCTTTGCTAACACCGTTAGAAAGATCTAAATGAGAGCCGTAGCTGAAGTAAAAAACTGTTCAGCCCTTGCATGGTTTAAAGATATTGTGTACACTTATTATGCACCATCTAGCTACAAAGACCCTAATGCTTTACACGTTAATTATTTGATTATAAAACAAATTTAATTTTTTCCGCACTAGTCTGAAAATTATGTAACAGTAAATCCAATTCGTCGGCATTTAGTTATTAGTTCGTGCAGCGGAATCTCTATTTCATTTTCATTTTTTCTGTTTTCCTATAGATTCACATGTTAATACCGAACGTGGTTTTCTTATATGCTACACATTCAAGTTATTAGGTTGTAAAATGACAGTTTAATTTTAATTTTGAACGCATCTCTGTAAAAGTACGTGTTAATTTCTAATGTATGACACGTTCGCTTCAATTTTTAGATCGTAACACAACTTTTTATATTCCTTTTCAACGGTTTTGTGTAAAAGAACATATTAAAAGTGAATGTATAACAAAAACGCGTTGTCTCCTATGCGCTCTGCTGAATTTTTAGGCCATTAAAGAAAAGTTATTTTCCTTGTGCCGTTTCTGTTGTCTTTCCACAGAAGATTGTGTTGACACATGCAGTTTTTTGTTTTATCCGCTGCCATACACAAATTACAGTCTACATTCTGATTGTCCGCGACTAGACCGCTGACGCGTCCTTCAATTATTTAAAACATGTTTTTTGTTGGGGGCGGGAGGGGGGTGCATATAATATGGTGCGCCTAGGGTCGCGAAATTTTTTAATCCGCCACTGTTTGCTGTAGAATATTATGCTATCGAAACACAAGTAATTTGTAGTGTACCCTGGAGGTTAGTATTTGTGGTTAATTACTGCATGTATATTATTACAGTTAGATAAATTAACGCAATGCGGTCTTACCTAGTAATTCAAAGCGATGACGTCGTTGTTCTTACACAAAAAAGAAGGAAATTTCAAGTATTATTATTCGATACACTACTGAACACTCAAACGAAACAAAATATTAAACAAAGTTCATAGTTTTACTTAAAGTATCGGTAATAGATAAGAAGCGGGAGATATCCAACCAGACTCCTTGTTAGAAAGAAACTTGTCTGCGCTGCTTGGAACCGGCGAAACGGAAGAAAGGGAGATATGCACGATGGTCGTTTCAACTTGATTTATGTTCCACAAACTTAGAAGGGACATCTCTCTGGAGAACGCGTCAAATTAGCAAAGAAGTAGTTAACGATCTTACCGCTCTTAGCGGCCAGTCTCATAAAAGCACACTACACTAGTGCTGGCTATAGAAAAACAAACATCAGATTACCGTCAGATCATCTCCCTTATCAATACTGCAATAGCTGCAAATGCGTTGTGTTAAAATTTTCCTCTAATAGCAGGAACTGTTTTTGGTTTCGAGATATTACTTAGGCCTAATGATGTCCTTGCGTGAACTCTCCGTGAGGATTACTGGGAGACTTGTTTTACTTCTTTATACTAATGAGACTATAACTAAGTCGATGATGACAGGAAATTTATTTTCGCTGTAAATGTTTTTAGATATTCATGGACAGAAAATGGTTTTTTCTAGACATATTTCGGCTTGGACAGCCTGTTGCAGTTTCCCACGTGTCTACTTTATGAGGAATTGTGATCCTTAAATTGCTTCATAATTCTTGGCTCCAGTATTCGCATATCAAGTTCTTTCCATTTAACATTTCTTCAGTCCTGCTACTGATAGCATGCTTTGCTCTTTTCATATAGATGTTATTTGTTCTGGCCTGTGCAGCCTCAATCACGTGTACTATATTATAATGTGCTCGTAGGAATGCTTTCACCTCTCAAATTATCAAATATGTTTTTTCTGTACTTGTCTTTAAGAGTTACTGCTATGAGAAGCATATCCTCTCGTAGTTAATAGTTTTTATTAATTGCATCTGTTTATTCTTCATAAATAATGTCAAACTCAGGCTACTGTTTATGTGACATATGCTGCACTGTTATGAATTGTGACGACAGAGTGTAAAACAATAAGAAATCTAAAACATCTTAATGCACTTAAATAATGGATATATGTAATGTAGACATGAGACGTATGTGACACGTGGCGCTAAAACGCACTAATAAAAAGCACCCCATAAGATGGTGACACCTACTAGTACCAGACGGAACTACAACTGACGCAACATGCAGTATTACCAGCAGTTAAGTAAATAATAAACCTGAAAGAGTAGACGCATTTGTAATGTAGAATTGTATCAATTGCAGAAATATGTAAAACATTTAAAAGTAAGGACACTTACGAATCTTTGTAACGAACACCGCCTGCTTGCAATGAAAGAAGAGGGAAGTTAGATCACTAGAAGCGGGAACTACGGTCCAGCCTTCTTCTTTCTACAATATTCATAACGATATGTAAGCTAAATGGATATACATTCTGGCAGAGGAGAAATCTTTGTTCGGCTATGAGACAATTTATTACATCGTGTGAGGTTTAGCTACAACAGAGCAGGCTAATGCTACGTAAAGCTATAAATGTTAACGGTGAAGGGTTAGCGATTGTGAATATTATTAGTGGTTATTAAACCATGTAAGTACCCTAATATGGAAATGTCTTTGAACACCTCCCTGCAAAATTTGCCGCCATACTGTTGCTACTGTGTGATATATTACAGCTTTGGTGCTAAGGATTATTAATATTCTGCGGACTTAAGAATTTGACTAATATTTCTTACGAAACTGCTCAATTTATTTATGCTATGAACATTGAATGTTGGGTATACTAACTGCAGGTGAGAAAATTATATGTTAGTATGAAACTGAATGTGATCAGAACACTAAAGTGGGAAAAAACTGAATTCAGAGGCACGATTGCCTGCAATGTTACTGAGTACAAAATTCGTATCATTATTGCGAAACAAACTACTTTTGCTCGATTCTGTTACTATGTTTACGACCTGCGAGAAAAGAGCAGCATGCATTTCAGAATCAGCATTACCTTATGTAAGCTAGTTTACTGAAGAACTGTCTTGTCTTAAGTGTTCAGAAACGTGGCCTCAGAGGATTACTTTACATCTGTTGGAGAAAACACCATTTATGTATTAATGCAGACTGTCCTTTAATTAAGAACAAGAGTTTTCCACTAATAATGGATCTTACAAGAATAAATGGTATTTTGAGGGCAAATAATAGTTGAGTACTATAAATTCACGCTCTTGCACTGATGCCATGTCTTAACACCTTTGTTGAACATTATATGGGACTGAATACTTCTATGGCCAGTTTATTGCACATTCAGCTACATTATGTGTAACAGACGCTGAGATACCATTTTGGTCCACTATATTACTAAATGATAATGGACGTGAATGTACTGCCACTATATTCTTAAATTATTTGCCTGATTTAAACAAGGCTAGTTATTCTGTAAAGTAAAATATTGAGTTGACCTTCAGTAAGAAAGTTGTATACCATCTAATAAGTGAATAGTGTAGGAAGACTATGGTAAAATGAGAAATTTTACAAAACGTATTGGACAAAAGAATCATTCAAAATTGACATAGATAGGAAAGGGATCTTAGTTGACCCTTTATGGCAGGGTCTTTAGATTTGGTCCTGAGAAAGTAATGGCGCCAATAGTCAATGGCATCAGCAACGACTTTATGTTATCTTATAAAAACCATTAATTTTGGTGGTTGAAATAATTTACCTCCAACTGTAATGATTTTTGTGTATTGCCAAGTAGATCTTGTCGCTATTTACCTGAATCATTTCTTAATTATCAGTGTTGCGTGTTGCTATATTTGTTAATATGTCGCGAGAGTGTGTGAAGTAACCATTTGTTCTGTAGAGGAAATAGAGAGTGAAGACACCTAATAATATATAGGATCGTGTCTCTGAGATTTAATCTTTACAGGCTGCCAATATTTCTTTTCGATGCTGTTCAGCAGTCACCAGCTAGGAGACTATCATTTGTCGACATGCTCTCTCGATGATGCACGCTACTTTGATAGGCCAAGCAGATATTATGAACTTGACAATGTCAAAATGAGAATAAAGGATTGAAACTCTCGCTTGCTAAATATAAAATATAAATCCATACAACAAGAAGTGTAAAATGCTCACGAAAGTACGAGGTGTTAAGTTTCTTGATTAAAACGTCCGTCCTGTTCTTCGAAATAACACAATGGCAACTGTCAAACTTATTTTTGGCACTGATATTAATTATAATTTAATTGCTTCCTGCACCTAATTTATGTATGTTAAGATCTCAGTAGGAAGTTCGTACTATCTTTTGTTGACACAACCACTTCCTGTCGTCAATGACGACTTTGTAGTTCCGCAAGATTTGAACAGAAAATTTTAACGAGTTGCTGCGGTAATTATTGATTATGTGACACCTACCAATGTCCGATGAGGGGGACAATGAGCTCTGTATTATTTATCATAAATTTTAATGGCCTTGATTCCAATTTAATGTAATAAAAATAACATGATAACCTGTTTCGGTTAACTGACAGCCATTTTCAGATAACGGAAACGAACAGAAAAATTGCTTTTCATTTTATGGAAAAACCTGCAGAGAAGGGAATGAGGCAACTTTCTTATTCCTTTAACTTACTGTCAATTAGAATGACGAGAGTAATCTGAGATCTTTCTATTCTAAGACGAGCTACACTCTCGGATACTTGGTTTTTTCTAAACATGAAGCAGTTATAAACCTACTTCATTAATTATTTTAAAATATCAGTGACATAATTTGATGAAGTGCTCAGTGTTGTCAAAGGCGACGTGGATATCGATGCTGCAGAGTGACCAAGTTTCGCTAGAAGATTATTTATCCATAAAAGTGAGATTAAGTAATATATTGATTTTATTATTCTATAAATGACCTATTTAATTACGAATACATTCTATTCTACAAATTATTAAATGCAATGACAGTAACAGAGAGACGTTAATCATTCAGTCTTAGGGCGGGAGCGTTACAGAACGATAGATGTAAAGATGATGTAGCACTCGGTTTGGATCCAGACCTACGCATGTCACACGCACCTTACTAGGTCCACTGGAATAATCCTTATGCTGGTAGTAATGATAACTGGCATTAAAGCAACATGACGTTGCTAGTGACGCCGTTAACTGAATAGCTGAAGAAATTATACTTCCGTTATTATTCAGGATGTTCCCAACATTGCACTTACTGGGATACGAATAGCGGCGCTTTGTATCTGCTGTAAAACATCCATTATTTCGATTGTTTCAGGAAAATTCTATAGTTCAGCATTAGCTGGGAGTGAAAATTCAAAATCTATCTTAAGAAAATCCTTCACGTGGCGTATGAAAAGAGCCTGCAGGCATTTTTACTCCAAAAAGACCGTTTACACCAGTGCTAGTGATACGACTAAGAGTACCCTGCATGAAAGAATCCCCAACGCAGGAATAAACAGTCTCTCGTGGTTACGAGTCCCTCAAAAGATAGCACTGTGGAACCTGCTCTGTGGATGCACTCATATAACTTCCCATGAAATGGCGAAGTAACCTAAAATGTAAATTAAGGCCAGTATGCCGTTACCGCTACCTTCTATGCCACGATCATTAAAAACTACATACTGCACATCTGTTTTTAACAAAACTGTACACAGTTAATCTAAAATGAGTATCGGGTCCTACACTACGTAAGTGTACCAAATTTTTGGAAGTTTAGGGTCTAGAAGCTAACTGATTATCTAGTCAGATATGAGTACTATTCTTTTTCTTCTTCTTATCCTCCATTAAGGCCTTTGTACGATCGCGGGAATTCGCTTCAAGGACTGGTTCTGATTATTCTCCTGCTAAAACCTTTTCATCCTTACCTATCCTCTCCCGTTCATCCTCTGTCTTCAGTTTCATCTTGTCTTTTCCGTCTCACAGATGGACTCTGAAGCGTTTACCTGTATCCTTCTCGGTCGTTAGTCCCTGGCGTAGTGGTCGCTATGCACTTTCTTACTGTACTGTCAACATTTCTTTCCATGTTTCCTTGCTATATTCCTCTGGCCAATCTTTACCGACCTTAACAGTCCGCTTGGTTATGGTCATTTCTCTTTTCCTATCTGGACTTGCAACAATTTTTGGTCGTTCAGTCCATATTTATCTCGATATTGTCCTGAAATCTTGTCCTTTTCAGTTCGATGTGATCTAAAATTATTCTCATGAACACGTACTGATCTTCCAAAGGTCCACGCATACATTTCTCACCATCTCTTCTAGGTCTTAATACTCTTCTTTGCTTGTTTTCTTCTTCGTTATCTAGTTCTTTAGCGAGTTTACTTCCTAGTTTACCGTCTAAGTAACAAGTACTACTGCAGTCTTCACTGTATTCTTGCATTGATCTTACGAAATATCTTTTACCGTATGTCTCATCATACGAAAGGCTGAATTATATGTTTCATTTTCTTATTAACTTACCCACTCACTGCTCCTCTTTCTCTTTCTTTTATACACTGATAGCCAAAAATTTTGACCACTTGCTTAAAAGCCTGTTGGTCGACATTCGGAACGCGCTACAACACCGAATCAAGATTTTATTAATTAGGAAAGCCCTTGTTAGGTTTTGATATGTATGTTGTTGTTGTTGTGGTCTTCAGTCCTGAGACTGGTTTGATGCAGCTCTCCATGCTGCTCTATCCTGTGCAAGCTTCTTCATCTCCCAGTACCTACTACAGCCTACATCCTTCTGAATCTGCTTAGTGTATTCATCTCTTGGTCTCCCTCTACGAATTTTACCCTCTGCGCTGCCCTCCAATACTAAATTGGTGATCCCTCGATGCCTCAGAACATGTCCTACCAACCGATCCCTTCCCCTAGTCAAGTTGTGCCACAAGCTCCTCTTCTCCCCAATTCTATTCAATACCTCCTCATTAGTTATGTGATCTACCCATCTAATCTTTAGCATTCATCTGTAGCACCACATTTCAAAAGCTTCTATTCTCTTCTTGTCTAAACTATTTATCGTCCACGTTTCACTTCCATACATGGCTACACTCCATACAAATACCTTCAGAAACGACTTCCTGACTTTTAAATCTATACTCGATGTTAACAAATTTCTCTTCTTCAGAAACGCATTCCTTGCCATTGCCAGTCTACATTTTATATCCTCTCTGCTTCGACCATCATCAGTTACTTTGCTCCCCAAGTAGCAAAACTCCTTTACTACTTTAAGTGTCTCATTTCCTAATCTAAATCCCTCAGCATCACCCGACTTAATTCGACTGCATTTGATTATCCTCGTTTTGCTTTTGTTGATGTTCATCTTATACCCTCCTTTCAAGACACTGTCCATTCCGTTCAACTGCTCTTCCAAGTCCTTTGCTGTCTCTGACAGAATTACAATGTCATCGGCGAACCTCGAAGTTTTTATTTCTTCTCCATGGATTTTAATACCTACTCCGAACTTCTCTTTTGTTTCCTTTATTGCTTGCTCAATACACAGATTGAATACCATCGGGGATAGGCTACAACCCAGTCTCGCTCCCTTCCCAACCACTGCTTCCCTTTCATACCCCTCGACTCTTATAACTGCCATCTGGTTTCTGTACAAATTGTAAATAGCCTTTCGTTCCCTGTATTTTACCCCTGCCACCTTCAGAATTTGAAAGAGAGTATTCCAGTCAATATTGTCAAAATCTTTCTCTCAAAGTCTACAAATTCTAGAAACGTAGGTTTACCTTTCCTTAATCTTTCTTCTAAGATAAATCGTAGGGTCAGCATTGCCTCACGTGTCCCAACATTTCTACGGAATCCAAACTGATCTTCCCCGATGTCAGCTTCTATCAGTTTTTCCATTCGTCTGTAACGAATTCGCGTTAGTATTTTGCAGCTGTGACTTATTGAACTGATAGTTCGGTAATTTTGACATCTGTCAACACCTGCTTTCTTTGGGATTGGAATTATTATATTCTTCTTGAAGTCTGAGGGTATTTCGCCTCTCTCATATATCTTGCTCACCAGATGGTAGACTTTTGTCAGGACTGGCGCTCCCAAGGCTGTCAGTAATTCTAATGGAATGTTGTCTACTCCGGGGGTCTTGTTTCGACTCAAGTCTTTTAATGCTCTGTCAAACTCTTCACGCAGTATCATATCTCCTATTTCACCTTCATCTACATCCTCTTCCATTTCCATACTATTGTCCTCAAGTACATCGCCCTTGTATAGACCCTCTATATACTCCTTCCACCTTTCTGCTTTCCCTTCGTTGCTTAGAACTGGGTTTCCATCAAAGCTCCTGATATTCATGCAAGTGGTTCTCCTTTCTCCAAAGGTCTCTTTAATTTTCCTGTAGGCAGTATCTGTCTTACCTCTAGTGAGACAAGCCTCTACATCCTTGCATTTGTCCTCAAGCCATCCCTGCTTATGTCATAGGGTTTCTCAATTTGAAGCCAGTATCGTTGCTAGACTTGTTTGTTATTCGCCTATGATCCGCTTATATACTTTCTTTAGTAAGTTATGTGCCCACAGCCTCGCGGTAGCCAATCATCATAATGTTTGGACTCATTAACTTATAATCCCACGTATTACCACGTACTGAAATCTGCCCACCCGTTGCTACATATCTTCCCGTTGCTTCGAACCCCCAATGAAATAAGGTGTTTGTCTTGTTATCGATGCCCTCGTGACTCTCTTACTTCGCTTATCTATTTCTATGGATCGTCTTTTATATTATTTGCTATGTCGTACTATAAAGCTAGTCTGTCCACTTTTGTCTTTTCTGTCTTTCCACATTTGGTTTGGTATTCCCACTTTGTTGTTTATATATTTAAAATGTCTCACGTCATTTCCTTAAGTACTACGATGAGACTACGCAAGACTTGGGAGATCAGATAAATAGAACAGACAATATCTTGGAAACAGTTGGTAAGCTCGACGTCAGCAAAAGTAAAATAAGGGTAGTGGAACGTAGCCGAATTAAATTAGGCTGCAACGAGAGACTTAGACTCGGAAGTAAGAGGATAGGGGGTGATTAGTTTTTATATTTGAGCACAAAGTAACTTACTGATGCCAAAGAAAAGAGGATATAAAATGCAGACTGTCAACAGTAAAAATATAATTTCTGAAAAATAGTCTTTTTTAACACCGGATTTAAATTTAAGAATTACGGAGACTTTTCTGGAGGCATTTGTCTGGAGTATAGCCTTATACGGAAGTGAAATGTGGGCGATGAACAGATCGGATAAGAAGAGTGTACAAACATTTGAAGTGTGCTGTTGCAGAGGAATATAGAAAATTATATTAGTGGATGGAATAGTTGATAAGGATTTACTGTGCCGAATAGAACGTGGAGAGGTATCTTGAACCAGAATTTCTATTGAAGGCCACAAAAACAATATTTTCCATTTGTCTAACTATGGCAGCTACAGTAAATCTTACGATTAAAGGCCTCAAAGAAACAGAACCTACTGTAGCATGAAAACAACTCGCCTGCGAAAGAGCTCGTCGCTCTTAGCAATTCTAGCCCTACTGCGGGAGGAGTAATTTTCCTTGCATGATAATGCAATGAAGAGATTCGCCTTTGTCTTGATACTTGATGGGACAATTCCCGTAAAGAGAGTTAATCTCGATATGTATAATAAAGATACTGACGCTGAGTGCCGTTAAAGTCTGTGGGTTGTTAATTCAGCATCATTGATGCAAATAGTGCCAGTAAGTTTGTTCCGTTTCTTGGTTAATGATATCCTCCGCCGCTGTGAATTTCATTCAGATCTCATCGCTGAACCGTACTTGTATCTATACAGACGCCGTTGATTCTACGAGGAGAAGTAAAGCTCTATACAGATTCCGTTGATTCTATGAGGGCTAGTAAAACATATTTCTAGATTACAAGAGACAGGAAATTTTAGCGGAGTAGCGGAGCCACTGCTCAAATACGAGATCTTCGGAACCGAGGAAGGCGATTTATAGCAAGATGTCTGCTAACTCCAACAAAAGCAAATCGTCATTCATGATATCCTTGCACTATAGATAAAGGTTAAATAAAGACTTAAATAATAAAATAAACTCTAAACAAATTATAATGAAGATAGCAATAAACTTTTA
Source organism: Schistocerca serialis cubense (assembly GCF_023864345.2). Taxonomy (NCBI): domain Eukaryota; kingdom Metazoa; phylum Arthropoda; class Insecta; order Orthoptera; family Acrididae; genus Schistocerca; species Schistocerca serialis. The sequence goes on along the minus strand of NC_064642.1, from coordinate 439,687,553 downwards.
AATGAACAATGAGACTTTAAAATTTAATTTACCATCCCCCCCCCCTCGTCACGGTGACGACCAAAGTGTGTGCCAAAACTGGAAATCCGCTTCTAGGTATTTTCACATGAGTCTTCTAATGCCCCATTACTAACTCGCCTGCAATTTGGCAGAAGAGTCACTAGCTTTATAATGGATCATGTCCTTTAGGGCCCATCCTAACTTGAGAATGAAAAGTATTAAAACGGCTACGTTAACAGTACGTAGTTTTTACAAACTCGTGAAACCTAGAGCATAAGACAATCATGGAAAACAAATACTGCCACTACGGAAAACGATGATTCTGAAAAAAAAGAACGAAATTGTCAAAAAGTTTCAAGCAATCACGTACATTGTTGGTAAGTTACTGAAAGTCTGCCGCAGTATCTACATCAGTTTGAACCTGCCTATTGTAGTGACGCCCCGGCCACTCTCTAAAACTTTTTCCCCATCCCCCAACAAAAAAATCTTAGCTGATGTACCGTATATTTAGAAATGTTCAGTAACTGCATCTCAGTAAGTTACGCCTAAAACCAAAGCGACGAAATTCAGTTGAAAAGTAAAATTGTGAAAAATGGTCAGCTGTACAATGTAGAATACCTAGTGCATTTTGAGTAACTGATTCCACAAAACTCCCCTGGATATTCGTTGTGTGCAGCTCTGAAGCATCGACTGCGCACCAGCTAGCGCAGTGTCACGAAACGGCGTCAAGAAGGAACTGACCCGCGTGCCAAGGGAACAAGAACGCAGCGCCACACCTACAGGAAGATAGGAGTTCAAGCGCGTCCTGTCAACGCTGATTTAACCAGCCGCCCATCCCTGGTAGGTGCAGTTCGGTCGCAGACTTCGAGAGCATCACCATTGGGTAACAGGAAGACATTACTTAACTTGCGCTCTCCGAGTAGTAGTAGTAGTAGATTGTCAATGTAATTGCATATATGGGGCACAGGAAGTGAAGTATTGTTTCTTACCTTTTTAGAAATAGACGGTTCTGTTAATCAGAATGTAATATGTTTATTTCACTTTGGATTCCTGCCGACGGCCATCGCAACTTCCCTCCTACCTTGTTTGTGTCGGTACTGAATCCTACAGTAGCCGACACAACATGTAGGACATTGGGTTTTACATATTACAGAACGTGTTAGTTGATCTTATTTGTAAATTCGGTGAGAGGAATATTTGTTTAATCCTTTGTCAGTAAATATGTATTAATATGTCACGACACAAGTATTTAGTGAAGAACAGAAAAAAATGTCTCTTGACAGGCTGAGATTTTGGTATTTTCTTTAGAGTCTTCATCACTGCTAAACGTTTTCGCAAACTTTTCCCAATACAGTGGCTAAGCAATTCTTCGTTTCTTTTAAGTACCACATCCGAAGCTCTATTTCCTTTTTTAATTCTTTATTGAGATAAATTGTTTATAGGTACTTGTTATCAGCTTCTGAGGAGAATACTGTCGCTGAGATTGGCCTAGTATGTTATTCCCAGGCAAGCAATCAACGCACAATAACGCACAGTATGTGGATTATGCATTAGCACGTGGTAGTTGCTAGCTTGGATATGACGTGAATGGCAAATATGTCCAATTCATTTGTACTATAATCCAATGGACAGACATCATCAGACAGTGTCCACCTTTAAGCTTCCATTTTCCGTATCAGATCTCGCCTGCATCACCGCCTTGCCCTTGTGCATCGACTGTGAAACAAAGTGAGTGCCTGAAAACTAAAATTGCAAAATAACCCTTGTAATAAGGAGCGTAGTTCTCCCTCCCCGAGCTTAAATGGTTCAAATGGCTCTGAGCACTATGGGACTTAACATATGAGGTCATCAGTCCCCTAGAACTTAGAACTACTTAAACCTAACTAACCTAAGGACATCACACACAACTATTCCCGAGGCGGGATTCGAACCTACGACCGTAGCGGTCGCGCGGCTCCTGACTGATGCCGAGCTTAAATGTTTTCAAGAACTTCCTCTTGTTACGTACAAGGTCATTTATTTCCTTTGTGTCTAGCTCTGAAGTGTTGCATGTCATTATTTAGTCTAATTATGCGGACAATCGTATAATTACTAACGTGAAGTTACGTACACAAGGTTTGTCACCATGTACCTTTCCTGTGAGCGATGGAATAACGAACAGAACACTCTCGTGTGTGGGTTGTACTGATTATGAGCAAATATCCTGTTTCCATCTCTACTGCAGCCGGTATACAGTTCGAATAGCAACACCTGCAGCTATCACAGTATGGAAACTGTAGATAATTCTAGAAGGTGATGTAAAGACCTTCATCACAACATCTTGCGTTGACACTGTACATTAAGTTCTCAGCCCGTTAGCTGATTCTTACAGACCGAGGGTATGTGACACTGATGATGGTGATCGAATAGTACTTAAAATATTCAACTATGTTCAAATGGTTCAAATGGCTCTGAGCAATATGGGACCTAACTTCTGAGGTCATCAATCCCCTAGAACTTAGAACAACTTAAACATAACTAACCTAATGACATTACGCACATCCATGCCCGAGGCAGGATTCGAACCTGCGACCGTAGCGGTCGCACGGTTCCAGACTGTAGCGCCTAGAACCGCTCGGTCACCCCGGCCGGCTTCAACTACGCCATTAAATTACTATACGGAATGCCTCCCTACATTGGAAAGAAGGCTCTACTCAGACACTTAGTACGTAATTTGCACTACGTAAACAAACGACCAAATCATAGTGTTCGTGTGCTCCTGCTGTTTACACACATGAAAGAACTTAATCAGTAACCAGCTCGTTGCCAATACACTTACGTCACTTAATTTCTTGTCTCCCACAGTAAAATATCTAAATCTCGAAGAGTGTTCTACGTGTGTGGTCATATTATAGATGTCATACGCTGTTTGTGTACTGCAATACACATATTAATTAATCTTTATTTGCAACATTTCTTACATTCAAATTATACTCGGAAACATTATTGTTTAATTAATAGCTACTATTGCGAGAGCGGTATTTATCGGAAATGCAAACATAAATGTGCTAAATTAGCGTTCGATTCAGTATAATTAAAGGAAACTGAAATTAAGTGTACATCTGTTTTCATCACCTTATTAGCTGTGTTATTTATTTATTTTCTTCACTAAATTGTTACACGTTACTGCCGTGCTAAAACAAATCGTAACCTGAATGGCAAATGCCATTACATTTTTCTGTTAACACAAATTTATGAGGTGATAATATATCTCGCCATTTCAGTGCAGTGTATTTCATTATAACATACGTGGCAACTAAAACAGAAGAGTTAATTCGCTTTATGAGTGAGTTCTAATCGTCTACGGGGTCTCGCGGTGGCAAAATATGAGACAGTAGCCGAATCGTAAATAGCTCTGCCGCTCACAGTGTGGCGCCACAAGCACATCAAATATCGTTTCCGCGGTGTTTCTATGGCAGAAAGCTGAACTATTTACAATATCTGTGACGAATCAACGAAGTTTAAACCATATACGTGTAATGTTTTTGTGTTTACACTTTTCTTTGTAATATGGTGTATATAGATGTTTTCTACCCCCAACGCTGTAAGAGCTATTGTCCATTGTTCCAAAAACGAAAAATGTGGATTTATCAGCTCATACAAGCACTGTTGCAAGGAAAGTGAAAGATTTTCATCGTTTAAGATTATACAATTAAGCACCAATAACGTAATTAGTACTTATTTCCTTTTCTAACAATTATTATTGCAAACAATGTTTTAAGATAGTTGAACAGTTTACGTATACCTGGGTTTTAGAGGAGCGGTCTTGTTGTCGATAGGTCTGCTATGCTACGGCATTGAACCCTCATCCTAAAATGAGATTTTCACTCCGCAGCGAAGTGTGCGCTTACATGAAACTTTCGGGCAGACTACAACTGTGTGTCGGACCGAGCCTCGAACTCGGGACTGTTGCCCTCCACAGGCAAGTGCTCAGCCAACACAGCTACCGAAGCACGCTTAACGACCCGTTATCACAGCTTTACTTCGGCCAGTTCCTCGTCTCCCAACAGTGAGGAAGGGGCGTGAGCGATGCTCAGGTAGTTACGTTGGCAGAGCACTTGCCTGTGAAAGGCAAAAAGTCCCGAGTTCGAATCTCGGTCGGGCATGCGGTTTTAATCTGCCATGAAGTTTCGAACCATCACTGTGATTACATATTAAATCGTATGTTATTCAGATAAACTGATTTTATCCATTTTGGTTAGTTAGTCAGTGGTGACCTGTCCCACGAAGCGTTTTCATTGTACAAATTTTATTATTCTCTTTCCAGAATGTTAATACAAAATGTGTTTCCTTGTATCAAACTAACTTGATTTTCAGTCAGAAGGGGACATTTTCGCCTTGCACACAGACAGATTTACGTGATAGTAAGGCCACGTGTTTTTCTAAACGTTGTGAGCCACTGTTTTGGTAATTAATTAGTTTTTAAGTGGACTAGATACCGTGTTGTAATTTGTTTCATTTCCCCTTTTCTTAAACAGTGATCACACCTACCTTTGCATTACTTTACATCAAAATTAGCTCTTTTTAGTTTACCCATAGTTGAATGGCCTATAGTAGAACATTTCCTCATCATGTTTATGTTATTCGTCGTAAGACAGATGTACTTAATTATAAGGAATAATGGAACTTTTTTTTTGCTCACGTATTTGACTTTTTGGGGAACGGAGATCAACATGGATTCCACAAACAGATGTCTTGCGAAACTCAGCTCGCTCTGTCCCTCAACGCATCCACAGATCTACAGACATTGGCGTTAAGATTGATGCCGTGTTCTTCGACTTCGGGAAGGCATCTGATACAGTCTACCGCTGTCTTTCAGTGAAGACAATACGAAGTTACCGAATACCACACTAGATCTGCTACTGGACGGAAAACTTCCTCGCAGACAGAACTTAACACGTCGCTCTTAACGGAACAAAATCGACAGATGGCAAGTTAATTTCAGGAGTACGCCAAAGAAGTGTGACAGAACCGTCACTATTTATAATCTAGGTAGATGATCTAGTAGGGAACATCGAAAGCCCCATAAGGCTGTAATACGTGGGACTTAGGGAATGCAGGGAGATGTGTGGACTGGGCATCATCAGTTACCGTTGGTTGCACAGTAAACACGTACACTTTATTTAAGGAAATATTTTTTTTAAAAACAATCATTAAAAAAAATGAACTGTAGCACAAGCTACACTGACGGCTGAAGGCCTTATTAAGAAAAACTCAAATTATTTGTCGGCTGAAGGCCACAAGCAACAGGAATAATTTAAACAAAATATTATTTATAAATAATTGACACAATCAGACCAAATAACGAAGGGTGTGATCCACAAACAGTGCTCCAAGGATCGACCTGAGAGATGTCCCTACAGCTGCTTAAGCGGTAAGACAGGCAGCCAAGAGTTGTGTTTACTTAACGGGATGACAACTCAAACTAGGGACAGATTAAACGCCGACCAACACTGTCGCAAAATCCACCTAAGATGCGATAACCAACTCCACGATATAATAACAGTTAGTACCGTAAAATGACAAGCATTTCATTACAAAAGTTGGCCCCACCAAATCCTAGTACGCAGACAGGGTTAAGACCAAACTGTCTATTCAAAATCGGACTAGACGCGAATGGAATTTCAAAAGACAATTCGACAAACAACTCATACAATGCTAAAACAGCCACAGTACTGCAACAAGGCGAACTGGACGTAGAGATGAACGCTAAGAACACAGAAACGGTCGAAAGACAAGATACACGTCGTCCACTGAGACGCCCGACCGAACGACCAAACATCGGTCGTTCGCAGTCAAGTCAGGCAAGGGAAACATCGGAGTATAAATCCGCCAACTGACAGCTTGATGGCATGAGGTCACTTCGACGGACGGACACACACACCAGTGAAGGTTGCACTACTGGAATATAATGATCCATTCAACTTAAACTCGATGAATCCGGTCCTTGACGTGGTCGTGCACTCCCACGACCACATCCTTCCGAAGGGCAGTGCATGTATGGCGCCAGCGGTCTGGCGATTACTCGCTGAGCGGACTTCACTGCTGCTCCATCCCCCAACTGAACTCCCACAGCCGGTCGGAGTGGCCGTGCGGTTCTAGGCGCTACAGTCTGGAGCCGAGCGACCACTACGGTCGCAGGTTCGAATCCTGCTTCGGGCATGCATGTGTGTGATGTCCTTAGGTTAGTTAGGTTTTTATTAGTTCTAAGTTTTAGGCGACTGATGACCTCAGAAATTAAGTCGAATAGTGTTCAGAGCCATTTGAACCATTTGAACTCCCACACACGACGACCCGGAAATACTTGAGGTTGCTCCAAAGATAGTAACACAGCACTCGGTATCGACAAACGCCCTGCTGCCACTCACGGACAGGGAAACGTAGTGGCACCAGTGAACGCAATACGAGGTGCATTCAAGTTCTAAGGCCTCCGATTTTTTTTTCTAATTAACTACTCACCCGAAATCGATGAAACTGGCGTTACTTCTTGACGTAATCGCCCTGCAGACGTACACATTTTTCACAACGCTGACGCCATGATTCCATGGCAGCGGCGAAGGCTTCTTTAGGAGTCCGTTTTGACCACTGGAAAATCGCTGAGGCAATAGCAGCACGGCTGGTGAATGTGCGGCCACGGAGAGTGTCTCTCATTGTTGGAAAAAGCCAAAAGTCACTAGGAGCCAGGTCAGGTAAGTAGGGAGCTTCAAAGCTGTTATCACGAAGAAACTGTTGCGTAACGTTAGCTCGATGTGCGGGTGCGTTGTCTTGGTGAAACAGCACACGCGCAGCCCTTCCCGGACGTTTTTGTTGCAGTGCAGGAAGGAATTTGTTCTTCAAAATATTTTCGTACGACGCACCTTTTACCGTAATGCCCTTTGGAACGCAATGGGTAAGGATTACGCCCTCGCTGTCCCAGAACATGGACACCATAATTTTTTTGGTGGCGATGAATCTGTGTGCTTCCATTGAGCTGACTGGCGCTTTGTTTCTGGATTGAAAAATGGCATCCACGTCTCATCCATTGTCACAACCGACGAAAAGAAAGTCCCATTCATGCTGTCGTTGCGCGTCAACATTGCTTGGCAACATGCAACACGGGCAGCCATGTGGTCGTCCGTCATCATTCATGGCACCCACCTCACCTGGACGACACTTTTCGCATTTTCAGGTCGTCATGCAGCATTGTGTGCACAGAACCCACAGAAATGCCAACTCCAGAGGCGATCTGTTCAACAGTCATTCGGCGATCCCCCAAAACAATTCTCTCCACTTTCTCGATCATGTCGTCAGACCGGCTTGTGCGAGCCCAAGGTTGTTTCGGTTTGTTGTCACACGATGTTCTGCCTTCATTAAACTGTCGCACCCACGAACGCACTTTCGACACATCCATAACTCCATCAGCATATGTCTCCTTCAACTGTCGATGAATTTCAATTGGTTTCACATCACGCAAATTCAGAAAACGAATGATTGCACGCTGTTCAAGTAAGGAAAACGTCGCCATTTTAAGTATTTAAAACAGTTCTCATTCTCGCCGCTGACGGTAAAATTCCATCTGCTGTACGGTGCTACCATCTCTGGGACGTATTGACAATGAACGCGGCCTCATTTTAAAACAATGCGCATGTTTCTATCTCTTTCCAGTCCGAAGAAAAAAATCGGAAGCCTTAGAACTTGAATGCACCTCGTAAGAAAACGAGAGGTCATAATCCGAATACACGACGCCAACCTGTCAACGGCACAAAAGCGAGCCAGAGCACGGCTCAGATTGGTTGGAGATGATGTGGTTGTCTGTAACAAGGTAACAACTCCAGAAGACCAGCAGTTTGCAGGAGGATCTGGAGACGATTGATGAATGATGCACGGGCTGGCAACTGACTCTTAACGTAAATACGAGGGTATGCTCAAATAATGAGTTCCTATTTTTAATGAGAAAACCCTTAAAGCTTTTTAAATAAAACAGACTTTATCAAATTTATAAAGCTTTATTTGTTAACATAGTTACTCTGGAGGGGAACACGTTTCTCCCAACTGGAGACCAGATTGTTGATATCGTCACTGGAGAATGTTCGATTTTGCTGACGGAGCCACAACCCACCCTTGCTTGCATCGCTTCAATTCTGTCAAAACTGAAGTCCTCGAAGACGTTCTTCAAGCTTTGGAAGGAGATGTAAATCTGATGAGGCCAAGTCGGGACAGAGTGGAGAATGATCGATGACAGTGAACCCAAGGCGTCGGATTGTTGTAGATGTCACCGCGCTCGTGTGAGTTCTGGAATTGTCACGCTGAAGGAGAGGCTGCCCCGTGTACAGACAAACTCTTCGAATTCGTGCTTTCAGTTTTCTGAATTGTTTCCCACGCATCGGCATATTTATGTCACACACCGCTATGTTGCACAAAACTACAATTGGGAACCCTCTAGCGGCAGAGGTTAGCGACTTGCTCCAGCAAAGCGGGAAAGTGTGCCAGTGATATATATGAGATACAACACCTTAACCGATATTGAGAACAGAATAAAAAATTCGGAGACATTACTTATCACCGCGTCCTCGTAAATGTAACGTATTGAAAGGGAAGAAATCCACGGCTAAGCAACTACACTGTCGATGAAAAACTTCAGGAAGCAACATCTACCGTACAACGTATAGGCGTAGCCATCCGGTTGCGAGCTAACATCCCAAAGATGTTCGGGCTCACATGCTGTTCGTCTTCGTCGAAATGTGTTGGCTCAAACTCGACTATGGGTTGAATCGCACGTGTCGCATTATACGCCCTAAATTAGCCACTTGTGACCCTTTGGTTAAACTGTCTGGCTGATTTCAAGTTGTGCGAAACACAAAGCTAACATAGCATATAATAACAGTAATAATAATATCGGGGACTAAATTAACGACCCATAAATAATGTAGGCCACACAGTTGCGATTTTGTTAGAATAACGTTTATTCAGAAAGTAAACTAATAGTGAAAGTGGTCTTATTTAGAGTTACTGTTACTCTCGAGCGCATATCCATTTGACACAGTTCGATTATTCACAATCGCATCGTGAAACACAATCTCAACCTCGACATTTACACACAAAGCTAGAGTTCACACCAGGCGCGCGGCTGCTCACTGGTCAGAGACTAAGTCCCGCGTTACCACACAACGCGAAATTTTCTAAGTCGTTTCACATCCTAGCTGGCTAAAGACCGACGGTCCGCTTTCGCGTCTCAATCCGAACTGTAACCTTTGGTGGCTTCAGCCGAACTGTCCGCTTTGGCGTCTGCACCAGCACCGTCTGTCTGCCCGTCCCCGGCCACGTTTTCCCGCGAGCCGAACATCTTCGCTCAACTGACTAGGGCAGTTCCCTTTCTTGAGGCCATCCATCTGATTCCCTACAGCTTATTCTACATTATTTTACGTTTTAACATATTTAAATAATCAAAGCTTGACCACTTTCACGTTCTAAATAAAGTAACAATAATATCCATTATGACAAAGGAGTAGAAATTGGAGGAAGAAGAGTAGGGTGTTTGAGGTTTGCTGAGGACGTGGTCCTTCTAGCCACAGGGGAAAAAGAATTACTGGGTTTGGTGGACACCATTGAAACTAACGGAAAAAATATAGAATGAAAATTAACACAAATAAAACAAAAGTATTGGCACTAGGAGGAAATAAGGAAATAAAAACTATGCTGAATGGAGAAATACTAGAACAGGTGCAAAATTTTGAGCAGGATAGACACCGACTGGACGTGCACCACAGAAATTAAAACAGGGATAGAAGTGGTGTTTTATAAGGAAAGCAGAATTTTCTGCAGCGGTCTGGACGGAGAACTTAGGAAGAGACTCATAAAATATCTTGTATGGAGTGTTCTTCTGTATGGCGCTGAAACATGGACTATGAGGAAGAAAGACAGAGAAAGGCTGGAGGCTTTTGAGATCTGGACATGGCGGAGGATGGAAAGAATAAGTTGGATGGACAGAGTAAAAAATGAAGAGGTACTGAGAATAGTGGGAGAGAAAAGACAGTTACTAGTTGTAATACAGAAAAGAAACAGAAATTTGATTGGGCATATATTAAGAAAGAATGGCTCTGAGCACTAGGGGACTTAACATCTGAGGTCATGAGTCCCCTAGAACTTAGAACTACTGAAACCTAACTAACCTAAGGACATCACACACATCCATGTCCGAGGCAGGATTCGAACCTGCGACCGTAGCGGTCGCACGGATCTAGACTGAAGCGCCAAGGACCGCTCAGCCACACCGGCCGGCTTAAGAAAGAATGACGGACTGATAAAAACAGTTTTAGAAGGTTATGTAGAAGGGAAAAGGAAGCGAGGAAGGAAGTGATTCCAGATACTGGATGACATGATTGACGGTACAACATACAGCAGCCTTAAGAAGGAAGCAATGTATCGCAGTAAATGGAGAGGCAAAGGACCTGCTAATATAGCAGAAAACTGATGATGATGAATATCCATTACATAAGAAACGTTACATTCTTTTGCATCAAACCAATACAGTTTCCTCCTTAGCTTTGAATGCCACGGCCAGTAGCCTTGCACCAATGTGCTTTCTGATAAATAAATAAAGAACAAAAGTAGGTATTATGCACTAAACTTTACAACAAATATTCTGTTACCTAATGTAGTTTGACTCTTTCGGCCATATATTTAAATGAGAGCGCAATGCTCGTTAACTCACACGGTGCGACTTTAATTAAAAAGAGCCCATAATACAAATCGTAGAAAAAGCAGATGCAAGGCTGAGATTCACAGGGGGAAGCTGAAGGAAATGTAATCCATCCACGGAAGGAGTTTCTTAGAAAGCATTTCTTCGTTCGATTCTTGAGTATTGGTCATCAGCCTGGTACCATTGCCAATAACGGTTAGTGTAAGAGATAGAGAAGATACAACGAAGAGCGTTGTTTCGTCAAGGGATCATTTAGTCGGCGCGAGAGCGTTACAAATATTGTGAACAAATTCCAGCGGGAGAAACTACTAGAGGAACATTGTGCATCATGGAGAGGATTACTATTGAAATTCTGAGAGAATACGTTCCGTGAAGACACGGCCACGTCCTTCCACATCCGAAAGTCGAAAAAGTAGAGTTAATGCAGAGGTTTACCAATAGCCTTTGTTCCCAGGCACAATTTGCGAATGGAAGAGTTAACAGGGAACATTGGGGTGCCGGAAGCACTGTCCGTGCGAAAACGCAAGGTGGCTTGCGCGGTATAGGTGTAGAATTACGTTTACAGACAGGTGGCATGCGCGGTATAGATGTAGAATTACGTTTGCAGACGTGAAATGTGAGTATCATTACTGCCACGTTTTTCTACGATCATCCTTTAGATGAATTGTGTGTTTTCAGAACTTCATGGACGCTGATGGTAGCGGGCTCCTAACTTTTTCATTCATGGTAAACAGATAAAAAATAAGTGGGTCCTTCCAGCTGAAAGGAAAGGCTGTTCGATAGTCGTACGTTGCGCGACGTGTGGCCCAGAAAGTGTGCCATCTGCAGAACCCACCTGCGAAGTGTTGGCCCTGGACTTCGCAGGAAGCATAACTTGCCGGCCGCGCCTGGCTGGTTCCGTATGGCCGCCACATGCCCGGCTGATTCAGCTCGCGAACGGGGCTGTTTGCCAAGTGTGATCTAACATTCCGACGGCGCGGGCCTGCAAATCCACGCTTTCAGAGGCTACGCCAGAACTTTACGTTATACCTGCAAATGGTCCCCTGCTCGTATTCGTTCAGCGCAGTTGAACAACAGTTAACTGCAGCAATAATAATATGTAGGTAGCTAGACAGGAATGTTAAATGGTGGATCCGTACTGACTAACTAAAATTGGTGGTTTACCGGATGTAATCAGGTCTCACTAAATTTTATTTGTCCGGGGTGTAAATATGCCTACTTCACTATATTATTTCTTTTGCCGCAAAATTAATTATTTCAGAGTCTCATCAGTCCAAGAAACCTCTGATATATTCCTGTAATGAGGTGTCTGTCGTTATTCATTTATAGTCACAATCATCTACTTAACAGCATTTCTCGAAGATACTTTAATCTGTGGTTTTAGTTTAATTTGTATTTCATTTTTTGATCTTTCTTAATTTTTTATTTCTTTTCATTCACTCTGTTAATACAGATACTGTGAACTACTTTTTAATAAATCACCTGCAGAGATAGCGAATTGTTTGAGCCGTTGGATTCCCATTTGTGAGGAACTGCTTTCTTGTCCAATGTGAAATGTTGGGTGACCCCTACGACTGCGCCTTTGACGGTACTTAAATACTACTATTCATTTCGTTTCAAATGAACTAGTTTTGTGAAAAATACTTGTCACTTAATATTTCATTGGTTTTACTGTTTTATTATTCAAAAATTCTTTTCACGTAAAGCCTATCATAACATTTGGATCATCCATTGCTTTTATTCAGAATGATGATTCCGTTTCTTAGATCGTCTGAATTTTTCTGACCTTTCTAGCAGCTTCTGTACACCTGACACATAATATACTGGTGTTAGAATCTGCGTACTGCGTATTGGTATATATTTTCCATTATGTACGTTTTCTTTAACTGTTGAAAAAATATAATAATTAAAAGCTTGTTGTTGTTGTTGTGGTCTTCAGTCCTGAGACTGGTATTATGCGGCTCTCCATGCTACTCTATCCAGTGCAAGCTTCTTCATCTCCCAGTACCTACTGCAGCCTACATTCTTCTGAATCTGCTTAGTGTATTCATCTCTTGGTCTCCCTCTACGATTTTTACCCACCACGCTGCCCTCCAATACTAAATTGGTGATCCCTCGATGTCTCAGAACATGTCCTACCAACCGATCCCTTCCCCTAGTCAAGTTGTGCCACAAGCTCCTCTTCTCCCCAATTCTATTCAATACCTCTTCGTTAGTTATGTGATCTACCCATCTAATCTTCAGCATTCTTCTGTAGCACTACATTTCAAAAGCTTCTATTCTCTTTTTGTCTAAACTATTTATCGTCCACGTTTCACTTCCATACATGGCTATACTCCATACAAATACTTTCAGAAACGACTTCCAGACATTTAAATCTATACTCGATGTTAACAAATTTTTCTTCTTGAGAAACGCTTTCCTTCCATTGCCAGTCTACATTTTATATCCTATCTGCTTCGACCATCATCAGTTATTTTGCTCCCCAAATAGCAATACTCCTTTACTACTTTAAGTGTCTCATTTCCTAATCTAAATCCCTCAGCATCACCCGACTTAATTCGACTACATTCCATTATCCTCGTTTTGCTTTTGTTCAGGTGGTTCAAATGGCTCTGAGCACTACGGGACTTAACTTCTGAGGTCATCAGTCGCCTAGAACTTAGAACTAATTAAACGTAACTAACCTAAGGACATCTCACACATCCATGCCCGAGGTAGGATTCGAACCTGCGACCGTAGCGGTCGCTCGGCTCCAGACTGCAGCGCCTAGAACCGCACGGCCACTCCGAGCGGGTTTGCTTTTGTTGATGTTCATCTTATACCCTCCTTTCATGACACTGTCCATTCCGTTCAACTGCTCTTCCAAGTCCTTTGCTGTCTCTGACAGAATTACAATGTCATCGGCGAACCTCAAATTTTTTATTTCTTCTCTATGGAATATAATACCTACTCCGAACTTTTCTTTTGTTTCCTTTATTGCTGCTCAATATACAGATTGAATTACATCGGGGATAGGCTACAACCCTGTCTCGCTCCCTTCCCAACCACTGCTTCCCTTTCATACCCCTCGACTCTAATTACTGCCATATGCTTTCTGTACAAATTGTAAATAGCCTTTCGCTCTCTGTATTTTACCCCTGCCACCTTCAGAATTTGAAAGAGAGTATTCCAGTCAACATTGTCAAAAGCATTCTCCAAGTCTACGAATGCTAGAAACGTAGGTTTGCCTTTCCTTAATCTTTCTTCTAAGATAAGTCGTAGGGTCAGTATTGCCTCACGTGTTCCAACATTTCTACGGAATGCAAACTGATCTTCCCCGAGGTCGGCTTCTATCAGTTTTTCCATTCGTCTGTAACGAATTCGCGTTAGTATTTTGCAGCTGTGACTTATTAAACTGATAGTTCGGTAATTTTCATATCTGTCAACACCTGCTTTCTCCGGGTTGGAATTATTATATTCTTCTTGAAGTCTGAGGGTATTTCGCCTGTCTCATAAACCTTGCTCACCAGATGGTAGAGTATTGTCCGGACTGGCTCTAACAAGGCTCTCAGTAGTTCAAATGGAATGTTGTCTACTCCGGCGGCCTTGTTTCGACTGAGGTCCTTCAGTGCTCTGTCAAACTCTTCACGCAGTATCGTATCTCCCATTTCATCTTCATCTACATCCTCTTCCATTTCCATAATATTGTCCTCAAGTGCATCGCCCTTGTATAGACCCTCAGTATGCTTTTTCCACCTTTCTACTTTCCCTTCTTTGCTTAGAACTGGGTTTCCTTCAAAGCTCTTCCATTTCCATAATATTGTCCTCAAGTGCATCGCCCTTGTATAGACCCTCAGTATACTCTTTCCACCTTTCTACTTTCCCTTCTTTGCTTAGAACTGGGTTTCCATCAAAGCTCTTGATATTCGTGCTAGTGGTTCTCCTTTCTCCAAAGGTCTCTTTAATTTTCCTGTAGGCAGAGTCTATCTTACCCCTCATGAGATAAGCCTCTATATCCTTACATTTGTCCTCTAGCCATCCCTGCTTAGCCATTTTGCGCTTCCTGCCGATATCATTTTTGAGATGTTTGTATTCCTTTTTGCCTGCTTCATTTACTGCATTTTTATATTTTTCTCCTTTCATCAATTCAATATTTCTTCTGTTACCCAAGGGTTTCTACTTGCCCTCGTCTTTTTACCTATTTGACCATCTGCTGCCTTCACTATTTCATCCCTAAACGCTACCCACTCCTCTTCTACTGTATTTCTTTCCCTCATTCCTGTCAATTGTTCTCTTATGCTCTCCCTGAAACTCTGTATAACCTCTGGTTCTTTCAGTTTATCCAGGTCCCATCTCCTTAAATTCCCACCTTTTTGCAGTTTTTTCAGTTTTAATCTACAGTTCTTAACCAATAGATTGTGGTCAGAGTGCACATCTGCCCCTGGAAATGTCTTACAATTTAAAACCTGGTTCCTAAATCTCTATCTTACCATTATATAATCTATCTGATACCTTTTAGTATCCCAGAGTTCTTCCATGTATACAGCCTTCTTTCATTATTCTTGAACCAAGTGTTAGCTATGATTAAGTTATGCTCTGCGCAAAATTCTGCCAGGTGGCTTCCTCTTTCATTTCTTAGCCCCAATCCATATTCACCAACTATGCTTCCTTCTCTCCCTTTTCCTACTCTCGCATGCCAGTCACCCATGACTATTAAATTTTCGTCTCCCTTCACTACCTGAATAATTTCTTTTATCTCATCATACCTCAATTTCTTCGTCATCTGCAGAGCTAGTTGGCATATAAACTTGTACTACTGTAGTAGGCGTGGACTTTGTGTCTATCTTGGCCACAATAATGCGTTCACTACGCTGTTTGTAGTAGCTTACCCGTACTCCTATTTTTTTAGTCATTATTAAACCTACTCCTGCATTACCTCTATTTGATTTTGTATTTATAACCCTCTATTCACCTGACAAAAAGTCTTGTTCCTCCTGCCACCGAACTTCGCTAATTCCCACTATATCTAACTTTAACCTATCCATTTCCCTTTTTAAATTTTCTAACCTACCTGCCCGTTTAAGGGATCTGACATTCCACGCTCCGATCCGTAGAACGTCACTTTTCTTTCTCTTGATAACGACGTCCTCTTGAGTAGTCCCCGTCCGGAGATCCGAATGGGGGACTATTTTACCTCCGGAATATTTTACCCAAGAGGATGCCATCGTCATTTAATCTTACAGTAAAGCTGCATGTCCTCGGGAAAAACTACGGCTGTAGTTTCCCCTTGCTTTCAGCCGTTCGCAGTACCCGAACAGCAAGGCCGTTTTGGTTAGTGTTACAAGGCCAGATCAGTCAGACTGTTGCCCCTGCAACTACTGAAAAGGCTGTTGCCCCTCTTAAGGAACCACACGTTTGTCTGGCCTCTCAACAGATACCCCTCCGCTGTGGTAGTACCTACGGTACGGCTATCTGTATCGCTGAGGCACGCAAGCCTCCCCACCAATGGCAAGGTCCGTGGTTTATGGGGGGAAGAATTAAAAGCTACATGTTGTGATAATTTGTGTCTGTATACCTTTGACTTCATGAACCATTTATTCCATCTTAAAAGCCTTTACCTGGAAATTCCCAAGAGATTGTGACACCGGTTTTTATGCCCTGAAGTGTTACCCCGTTATATTAAATCCAATACAAATACTACCCAACGCAATCTGACAGAATTTATTTCAGTTTCGAAGTAGCAAGGATTTCCGCAAAGGTGCAACGGAATAATAAATTGTGGGATTAGCTATAGTTAACCAAGACACGTAATTAATTCACTGAGTGAATTCCTTGGCGTCGGCTGTATTAGGTAAGGATGTAGCAACCAATAGTGACATACGAAAATTTGTGTCGGACTGCGACTCGAGTCCGGACTTCCCGTTTATCTCCTTAACCACCTTGGCTATCTGTGGCCGCTCCCCACACCAACGCGGAATACTATTGGATAGAAAAAATATACCTAATATAGCTAATGTCAGTGACTTACAATCAGTGAATTGATTTCGAAAGTAATTCGTACAACTATGGTTCGTCAACGCTGTCTGTTCATTCAGACATGCATGCAAGTTAACCAAGACAAACTGAAATTAGAACTCTCGCTGTAGACTTCATGCAGTTACTTAACAAACGTGTAAGGGAATACCATCTTACAGATGGTATTAGTGAAATGCAAATGTTTTTACAGTCTGTGCCCTTCATCACGTAAGAAAAATCTTAAAACCCTGAGCTAGTGAGGTAGCATTCATCGTCTCAGTATCTCTATTTTCACTGTCTCATTTCTCGATGTTTAACAGCAGCACAAACATAAATTTATTGTTGAGAATTTAATAACGCTACAACCTCTGCTCAAGGCAGGGTAGTTCCTCACAGCTTGAAATGCCATTAAAACGAATTTGGTAGACTTCGAGAGCGCGGTTCTTGAGTGAAAGCGCGTAGAAGGATGGAACAAGTGGGAGGGTAACGTGAAGAAGACCATGTTAAGTTACGAGAACCTCCCAAAAATTCCAATAATGCCTAACGTAATGTAGTGACCAGTAGGTCTCTTTGATCACAGTTTAATGTATTTGATTCTCAAGTACAATTCAGGAAACAATAACACTTTTTAGTACCATCGAATACAACACGTGATAGGAAATCACCAAATGTTAGTTTTATTTGTTTATTTAATCTCATTGCTAGAGCCCCCGCCGTGCAGACCGTTCGCAGGGTCCCGGTCATTCAATTTGACGCCACTTCGGCCACCTGCAGTCGATGAGGATGATAGGATGATGATGAGGACAGCACAACACCCAGTCCCTGGGCGGAGAAAATTCCTCGATCCAGCTGGGAACCAACTGTTAGTATCAATGCTCGAAACACTATTTCATGAGTGGCTCTGAGCACTATGGGACTCAACTGCTGAGGTCATTAGTCCCCTAGAACTTAGAACTAGTTAAACCTCACTAACCTAAGGACATCACAAACATCCATGCCCGAGGCAGGATTCGAACCTGCGACCGTAGCGGTCTTGCGGTTCCAGACTGCAGCGCCTTTAACCGCACGAGCCCGCATCTCGTGGTCGTGCGGTAGCGTTCTCGCTTCCCACGCCCGGGTTCCCGGGTTCGATTCCCGGCGGGGTCAGGGATTTTCTCTGCCTCGTGATGGCTGGGTGTTGTGTGCTGTCCTTAGGTTAGTTAGGTTTAAGTAGTTCTAAGTTCTAGGGGACTGATGACCATAGATGTTAAGTCCCATAGTGCTCAGAGCCATTTAACCGCACGGCCACTTCGGCCGGCAATTTCATGAGTGGAGGAGCACTGACATAAGCAGCTTGAAACCTCTTTGTAAAATCTGGATACCGGTCCCTGCATCTTCTAAGGAAGCTGACGTACGAATCAAGATCTAATGTTTCCAACGTTAAACACGAAATCTAACCCTCTGTAGTCAGTGTGTAGGCCATCAACAATCTCCCTGTAATCCAGAACGAAATCGGATGATCTATACTGGAAGTCGAAATGGCAAGTCTTCATCACAGCAGTAAAAACAAAGAGTGTGACTCCGTGTGCCGGCCACGAGGCCTTGTGAAAATGGATTCTGTCGCCTAGCTTCCCTGTTGGGTGTCTCGCATCAACGCTCTTACGAACTGTCAAGACGAAATTCTCACAGCTGGCAAACAAGTGGCTACAGAGCTTTGAGGCAGATAAGTGCCTGTCCTCGTATCCCACGAGTATATGACATGAAAGCAGTCTCGCGCAACAACCGACGAGTTTCATCCTTAATGAGAGTCGTCCCCCTATATTACAAAATTTAATATTTCCAAAATTTTAACATGTACTTAATACATCGTTGCGTTATAAGTTAAAAGTTGTTCAAAATTACTGTGTTATTCTAACGCGGTCTGAAATGGAAATTTGTGGAGAGGACCATGGGACCAAACTGCTAAGGTCATCGGTCCCTCGCCGGCCGGAGTGGCCGAGCGGTTAAAGGCGCTACAGTCTGGAACCGCACGACCGCTACGGTGTGTGATGTCCTTAGGTTAGTTAGGTTTAAGTAGTTCTAGGTTCTAGGGGACTTATGACCACAGCAGTTGAGTCCCACAGTGCTCAGAGCCATTTGAACCATTTTTTTCATCGGTCCCTCAGCATACACACTACTTAATCTAACTTAAACCAACTTACGCGAAGGACGACACACACACCCATGCCCGAGGGAGGTTTCGAACCTCCTACGGGGAGATCTGCGCGAACCGTGACAAGACGCCCAGACCGAACGGCTACACCGCGCGGAGACGCGGTCTGAAATACAGTGTGGAGTGACAACTTAGAAACGTGTAAAACATGCGGCACCACAGTAGAACACATTTTAATGTGTATGCACCTCTCCATGTGTGCCACAGCTTTTGCATAATGATTATTGCAGCGTGTTGTGCCCATGAAATTAATTGTTCAGTATACGAGTCGTATGAAAGCAGAATGGGTTAGAAAATACATTTGTACAACATTACGCCTCACCAGACTACTAGGCTAGAGGGTAGTAATAGTCTCTGCCTACGATGTCATAAGTTGAATGACGCTTGTACCAATTAGTTTTATCGTTTGCAAGATACAGGGTGACAATTAGTAAACTATATGAAAAAGAACGTAAATTGGTTACAAACTACGGCGTGCACATACTTTATTCAAAATGTAATCGTCACTACAGATATTCGGATTTAGGTTATGACATGTTCGACATATTTGCCATCATTGGTGATGATGTGGCGCACACGTGTATCTGCATGATCCGCTGAAGTGTCGGAACATCGATGCTGACGAACCCCTCCAAATGAAAGTGCGCTTCGTCGCTAAACCAAGCCGTACAGCGCATACTATTTCCCATCATGCCTCTAGGCCAATCGTGCAGGTTGAACGTTCTGACGAAAATCGTTCAGAAGTTGACAATTTTATTTCAGATAGTTCAATAATTATCACTCACCCTGTAAGTGGATGCTGTGGAAGCGAGCAGAAATAAACTACTTCATCTGCCAATTAGGTGGCTTTATTTTGGAGTAAATGAATTTGTTACGTCATCACGTCTAGCTGGTTCCTGCTTTGTGGCCGTTTTCAGGTGATATAGTAAATGTATCAGGAGTAGTACATTTTATGATTGGTTAGTACCTGCAAGTGTATATGGCAAGAGAAAGTTATTAATGCCTATTTTCTCCTGAGCACCACGTAATGTATTGAAGTGTGAACGTATGGACTCTAATTGGTACTTCTGTACCGACGGGCGTATTCTGCTATGTTGTTGCAGCTATGACTGTGCAGAAAACATCAGGATGTAATGTTTGTAAGGTGATTGTGAGAAGACTCTTCGAGAAAAAACAGCCGACATATTAATGTGTGAACCTGTTAAGCTATTACACATAAAAATATCTGCGCTTATATCCTTAACACGTGACGAAATGGTTTTTATTCCTTGGAAGGTAGCTTTAGTGTTTCAGTTGTTGACAAGAATGGAGGTTCTCTGCACTAATACTAACTGCAAATGTGAGAAACGTAGCAGAATATGTTCTATGTACTCTAAGAAAACGTCGTTAATATACTTTAGATAATATTATATGTGTTAATACGACCTAGGCAATTAAACGAACACTAAACATTATTCAATAAAAATGGTAACACATGAAAGAAATGCATTCAGTGTCATTGGAGTACGTTTAAAGCAATTCTGTTACATTACCAGCATACGTACTATTTAAGAGTGACCTGAAAGTAACTGTACCTTCATGATTTTGTGACCGCCGGGGTAGATCGGAATATCACACACATTTCTCCGAAATCTGATTATAAATTTCAAGTAATGTCACTTTTTTCAACGATAATTTGCTCCGCGCCTGTTAGTTGTGAAGCGAATAAGCCATTCGTTGCGAGCAGCACTTTAACAAGTTAAATATCACGCTGTAACTCAACCGTATGAAATGTAACGTGTCGTCAACCACTCTAAATGACAACACTTTCGGTTAACATAATAACTTGTTAATATGCACGTTATCCCCATCTGCAGTGTACATGCGATGCTTCTTTTTCATTTCTTTTTTTTTTTATCACTGGTAGCTGGCGTGGAGAATTTGTGTTGAATTCTCCGCACAACAACACCACACGAGAATGTTACGCGTTATATAAAAGAGCATGGGGGAGGGAGAGAAAGAGTGAGAGAGAGAAAGAGTGAGAGAGATGGGGGGCGGGGGGGGGGGATGGAGAGAGGGAGGGAGAGAAAGGCAGAGAGAGAGGGAGGGGAGAGAGAAAACACAAACTTATGCTCTCTGTTTTCGCATTAATATCTATAAAATGTTAAAAGTGAAGCAGATTAGCAATTCCGTATGCAGCACTGGTAAACTCTCGCCGCCCGTAATGATACAAGCAATTAGGTGGGACGGCGCATCTGCAATTCTGACTGTGCCGTAAAGCGGGCGGCACACGCAGCAAGACAAAAGAGCGCGCAAACAGCGGCCGAGAGGAGCGTCCGAGCGGTACGGCCGTTTCCGTAATTCCTGGGCTAATGGAGTGCGATGGCTCTCGGAGGCCTCGTTGCGTTCAGTTTTACGGCGCCACTGGCTCTGCACGGCGGCCGCTATCGCAGACTGATCTCTCACCCTCCAACAGGCGGCACTGCCTCAGTCGCCCGAATTATAAGTGAAGTGCTTGTCGCCTAATACCGGAGCCCCACTACTTACGAGTCTCATTTTGTGGCCAGTTGATAAATCTGTTCTGATGCGACCTATCTGGCAGCCCGCAGGCTAGAACGAAGGGGCAAGATGGGAAAAAAATTACAGTCTGTTATTTTGTAATTCACAAGGCTATCCAATGGACTCGCCCTCTTAGATTTCCGTTACAAAGAATTGAGGATCCGTGCTCGACATTAATTCCTCAAACGTGTAAAAAATTCGTCTTTGAAGTTTTGCAAAATTCCAAGCACTCTCATTTTTATTCTCGATATACATAAACGGTCTGACGGACAGTCTGCAACTGTCAGTTGATGACGCTGTGGGGTAATGGAAGGTGTCGTCGCTGGGTGGCTGTAGGGGGGTGCAAGATACGTTAGAGAAAATCTGAAGTAGATGTGATGAATGGAAGTTTGCTCTAAAAGTACAGTGGCCAAAACATATGTTGCATGTAAGTTTACTGTCAGTACTGGACATAACAGTAAACAAAATTGATTTTTTTCTGTCAGCTACAGTCATAGATAACACTTTTCTGCTTGCTAAAAAACATAATGATACTTAAAAAAAGAACAAAATCTTACAAAAGATTCCACAACAAAAACCACACTTTTGTCTCACTGTCATCTTCCATTATACATTGATCAAGAATCAATTGCCCCTCCTCGTAATTGGAGACTATTTTGAATGCGATTAAGCACACTCCTTACCAGGATGACAGATGTGAAGCCACCATAAAACTTTTATTCAAGCAATATTGAGGATATTGAGCCCAGTTACCAATCGAGTGA
Source organism: Schistocerca serialis cubense (assembly GCF_023864345.2). Classification (NCBI taxonomy): domain Eukaryota; kingdom Metazoa; phylum Arthropoda; class Insecta; order Orthoptera; family Acrididae; genus Schistocerca; species Schistocerca serialis. The sequence continues at coordinate 439,665,346 of NC_064642.1, read as the reverse complement.
TTATTGCCACAACACATTTCAGGTCAACATTAGCCAGTTTTCAAGTGCTAAAAACAAGGAAACCAGATAAAACGCTGGCCTTGGTGGCCGAGCGGTTCTAGGCTCAAATGGTTCAAATGGCTCTGAGCACTATGGGACTCAACTGCTGTGGTCATCAGTCACCTAGAACTTAGAACTACTTAAACCTAACTAACCTAAGGACATCACACACATCCATGCCCGAGGCAGGATTCGAACCTGCGACCGTAGCAGTCGCACGGTTCCGGACTGCGCGCCTAGAACCGCGAGACCACCGCGGCCGGCGAGCGGTTCTAGGCGCTACAGTCTGGAACCGCGCGACCACTGCGACCACAGTTTCGATCCTGCCTCGGGTATGGATGTGTGTGATGTCCTTAGGTTAGTTAGGTTTAAGTAGTTCTAAGTTCTAGGGGACTGATGACCTCAGAAGTTAAGTCCCGTAGTGCTCAGAGCCATTTGAACCAAAGAGTTACTTCCCGCCAGGTGGTCAGCAAGATGTTTGTTTTCCTTGTTTCTGGACTTTAATGCGGCAACCTGAAGATATTCTAGAATCCAAATAGGTCGAGCACAATAAATGTATAATAATATAATAGACTTGTTTTTCATTAATCATTCAAATTTGCATCAGCTGTACCGCTCAACATGATTAAGATTATTTTAAGCAGTTTATGCTTCACTGTTACAGAAAACACAGAGACTGTGATGTGCATCTTAGATTATTTTTGGATGTTGTAAATGAGTTGCCAAATTAATCAGTTTTTGCCACCTCCGGTCTTGATTCTAAATAACATGGCCTCGCAATCGGATCAAACAAACTGTAACATGGTAAAAGATGCATCGACTACATAGGATGCATACTATCGACACGGCTCTAAATAATTGTCTACAGGGCCCTAACAGTGGCGGATGATCAGAGGGGTAGCAGTAGTGGTAGCAATAGCATTAATAATTATTTTTACAATAAACCTTTATGCGCTTTTCTCAGCTTGCACCAACTTTGGTTACTTGTGTCATTTCGTGTGAGCCACCAACACTAGAGATCAAATCAATGTGCAAAAGCTTGGCCCTAACACAAGGTAGACGGAGGCGTGAAGCATATGGCGAGGAGTCCGCGCACGTGCGAGGCCGCCTGTAAACTCTCGGTTGCTATGGTATCCATGGGGTCGCTACTGGGAAAAGAAGATGTGAAACAGGGTGTCGTAACAGTGTTGCCCTGCGCTTCCTCGGCATAGGAGGCCAGCAGCTGAGGTGCCACGTCTCTATGTTTCTCTTGCGGCCGGAGTGGCCGTGCGGTTCTAGGCGCTGCAGTTTGGAAACGAGCGACCGCTACGGTCACAGGTTCGAATCCTGCCGCGGGCATGGATGTGTGTGATGTCCTTAGGTTAGTTAGGTTTAATTAGTTCTAAGTTCTAAGCGACTGATGACCTCAGAAGTTAAGTCGCATAGTGCTCAGAGCCATTTGAACCATTTGAACAAACAACCAGATGTGAAAGCTAGCAGAGACGTAATGAAAGTTCTAATTGACTTTACAAGTCTTTTGCGTAAGCAGTAGTTAGCTTTTAGAGGGCACGATGACACAGAAGATTTCCCGAATCCCGGAAATTTCAAAGTCATTTTCAAACTTGTGATAAACATAAATGAAAATTTGAAAGCCGACTGAAAGAAAAGGAGCTATTTACAGGGATTTTCAAAAACTGCACAGAACGAACTGATTGAATGTATAAAAGAGAAGATTTGTGAACATGTAAATTCAAGTTTCGGTAGAACCTCATTTTATGCCTGTTTTGTGGATGATGTTAGTGAAACGGGACCTGCCGCTGCTTTCTGGCAAGAGTATTAAATGGCCTGCAAGATAAGGTTCGTGAGATTGTCCACAAGCTCTTTTATTAACTGTTCTGTAGTTCATTTGAATTCAGGTTTGCAGTAGGACTGTTCCTGTACAAAACCATTTATGATATTTTTGGCCACGCTTCAGGGTATTTCTGCTTTGTTCCACCGGTATTCCACACGCACAGTAATTCCCGACGGTACTGTTTTTAAACGCATTCCTTCGAAGTATGAAACAAGATGGAACTCTAACGCCGGAGTAATATACGCCATTCACGAAAACCGTCGGGTCTAAATGAGGTAGCTGACAGTCCAGACTCTAGTGCGACTGCAAGAGAAGCCTGTGGTTTTAAAAATAGCGGCCTAAAATTCTTATTTCTTCTCTCTGTGTCTCAAAGCATGTTATTAAAGAATACTGAAGAGGTTTTCAACATTTTTCAGAGAAAAACACAGATGACGCATAGTTTCCCAAAAACGCTGTCTCAGAATGCATAGCTTACATGAATAACTTAAGAATTGAAGATTAATTAATAGACTTTTTAAATTCCCCGAAACGTTAGACTAATTCGCAAGCTGTAGCTTTCACGAATTGAGCTTCCACGAATTGAGCTGAAATGATGGATGAACACACCGGTAATCCATTGGCGACAAAATACAAACAGATGTGTTTCGAGGTATTCGATAATATTATAGCACAACTGGAAACAAGTTACTATGACAAACTGCTCTCCTTCAAATTAGGGGGTACTACTCAGCTCGCCAATTATGGTTAGCATTTTCCTGTAGAGGGTGTGGGATCATTATTACAATCGTATGGTGCGGTGCGCCTTTAGTCGCTTGTAGTTGCGCGTAGATCTGGAGACTGTATTTTATTCCCAGCATAAAGAAACATTTTATTCTGTCAGTTTGGCAGACGCTATGAAAAGAATGATTGAAAATGAAGCAGATCAAACTCTTTCCGAAGCTGTCAAAATATTTTGTCTAACTGCTGCTATTCCTGCAACAAGCGCTTCGGCTGAGAGGAGTTTTTCGTCTAAAACGCATAAAAACTTCTTATTTGCGGAACAATATGGTCCAGGATCGCTTATCAGCTCTTACCAGTAACTCAGTTGAAAAACCTGTATTCCGAATGCTTAAAAGCCGAGATACATGGTGTGACAATGTCATCGAAAGATTCCGGAAGAAGAAGGAACGTCGAGTTAACTTGTTTTCCAAATAGCAACGCTCAGACACCTTCTCTACCAGTGCGTTTGTAAATATAAGTAAGTGTTATTATTATTATTATCATCATTACTATTATTATGAGTAGCTGTAGTGGTATTCGTAGTCATTGTCATCCTCTTAGCAGAAGTGGTAGTAGTAGTAGTGATAGTGGTGGTCGTTAGGAACGGCAAGTATGCTTACATTAAAATGGAAGGAGAGGTGCTTTTCCAATGTTTCCTAACCTTCCCAGAATTCAGACCCATGATCTATCACTGGGCCCTAAAGAATTTGAAACAGGTGGCAGCACTCAAGAAGAAGTCCACTGGGAAGTGGATGAGGCAAATTGTCTTCAATGTAAGACAAAAGATTCTTGTATACTCCTATCGATTATCTAACACAATAGACACATTGTTAAAATGATTTATAGAAGTTTTAGTGAGCCATGTTGAGTGCATCTGATTCCACATCTCAAAGCCGTCCTAGCCGAGAATTACCATAAATGGAATTTGCGTTGGCTGCAACATGTCTCACATGTAAAACCACGGGTGGAGTGATACAGTAGGAGAACGAAACAGAAGGAACCCGTTTCTGACAATGGTAAGCAGTTGTTGGGTGGTCAGTGCGACTAGTTTCAAGGAAATGTTAATTTGGTGATGCATGCCGAGCTCCATATATGTACATGGTTTTAAGTGAAGGTTATATTACATGTGATATTTTTTGTGTGTATTGGTCAAAATAAATACCGACCCACCACGAAGGAATTTCCCCAATGTGACAGATATTGTTAGATATAAGGTACAGGTACAGAAAAATAAATCATTTCGATTTTATGATTATTGGGTGATCTATTTAAGACAATGAGCTTCACAAATTGAGCAAGTCACTGACGTATTGGTCCACCTCTGGCCCCTATGCAAGCAGTTATTCGGTTAGGTGTTGATTGACAGAGTTCTTGGGTACCGTCCAGAGGGATATCGTCCAAATTCTTTCCGATTGTTGCGTTAGATCATCAAAGTCCCGAGCTAGCTGAAAGGACCTGCCATGTAGAGCCACCCTCGGCTTGTATTTCAGCAAGGTAATGCCTGCCTGGACTTGTCGAGACTTTCTACTGCTTGTCTTTGTGCTTGCCAAGTCCTGTTCTGGGCAGCAAGGCCTGACCTCGCCGCAAGTGAGAGCGTGTGGAGCGTTACGGGTAGCCTGGGATTTTCACGATGTAACCTGCCAATACAAAGCTGAATAACTGCTTGCATGAGGGCCAGGTATGGACCGACGCATTAACGACTTGCTCAATTTGGAAGCTCTTCCTCTTAAATAATTTACTCAACTTGTTTTGCAATTGTAATAATTTGTTTGTCTGTACACGTTCATTACATCTGCCGGGTTCCATACCATTCGGATGGTTCCGTTAAAGTGGCCTTCTTTCCTATAAGTATATAGTAAGGGCAACTGACGGATTTTGTTAATTCTTCAACTACAGAGGTTTATGGTGAGTAAAATTCTGTATATGGCTCAGACTAGTTACATAAAGTGTGGATGGTTGAACCATATTTCCTAGTTTATGCAGTACCTTGAACCTTGTAAAAGAAGAAAGTGTTCTGCCATGCCTCACGTGTCATTTGCAAATGAACTGTATTACTTTGATGTCTTAACGATTTTCCCTCTCCTGAAAATTGAAATTTGTGTTAGTTGTAAATAGCTTATATTTCAAAATGTATTTAACCTCTAACTGGTGTTTAATACTCCTTCTTCTTAATTTGCTTTTACTTACTGATTGTTGGCTCTGAGCACTATGGGACTCAACTGCTGAGGTCATTAGTCCCCTAGAACTTAGAACTAGTTAAACCTAACTAACCTAAGGACATCACAAACATCCATGCCCGAGGCAGGATTCGAACCTGCGACCGTAGCGGTCTTGCGGTTCCAGACTGCAGCGCCTTTAACCGCACGGCCACTTCGGCCGGCTACTGATTGTTGGTTTGTAGTTGATTAATAATTTAACACATACAGCCTTAAATTACTGCAAATATTTTCTCGATTCTAAAAATTTTCGTTTCGAATAAGACAGTTGTTCCTACGTATATGACCATGTGGTAACTGGAAAATGTTTTCACATTTGGAAGAACCACAGTTTACTTCATAATTTTACTCAATTTCAGAAAACGGATGCAGCACAATTGAAAAAAAGTGCTATGAAAAATGGTTCAAATGGCTCTGAGCACTATTGGACTCAACATCTGAGGTCATCAGTCCCCTAGAACTTAGAACTACTTAAACCTAACTAACCTAAGGACATCACACAAATCCATGCCCGAGGCAGGATTCGAACCTGCGACCGTAGCGGTCGCGCGGTTCCAGACTGAAGCGCCTAGAACTGCTCGTCCACAACGGCCGGCAAAGTGCTATCATTCTAAAATAAAATTATGAAACATGTTAAACTTTTTATAAATGTTTAGTAAACGCAGAAGTCTAAAAGTGTTCCAACTATAAATTCTCTTTATGAATGTTTGTGCGTTCGTCGTCTGTTCAGCATACATACAGATACACGAACCAAAGTTAAACTTTCTTTTGCAGTGACATAGATGGATCTCTTAATGGTCACTAACTGCCATGTACTTTCACAAGTTTCTTATGGTTATACGTCGGTTCACGTTCATATTAATTTATTAATAGTACTAAAATTTTTGTGCTGAAAGTGTATCTGTATCTATGTACAAGTTTTAGCCATTCCTATAAATTTCGATGTAATGTGGCTTTTATGGTTTGCTGTCTATCCACGACTGATGTCCCACATCTGTGCCAAATGTTATTTTTATCTGCTATTGTTTTATTTGATCATAGATGGAAACTACTATACCTGTCTCAGAGCATTCGATTTATGTCTGCCAAATCGGCTTCGCTTGTTGATAAATCTATTTATTCGAAAATTTAAGGTACCAGGATATTCTTACCTTACAATCGTCCAACAGATCCATATTTAAATTCATTAATTGACAGTTTATTGCGTTATCTGTAGCCTGCATTTAAACGTTGATTGCTTTATCTGTTGCTTCAACTTTAAATATTAATTCATTATTTCTACCAAGATGCACTTTCACTTTTTATGTTTACCCTCCCGCAGTAAAGTAGGAAGAATTTAGAATGTGATCCAGTCTAGAATAGTAAAAATGGGACAATTATACTAAAAGAAACGATTCACGCAGCTAAACCTGCCAGGACCGCTTTTTCATATGACGACTCTAATAGTAAGACAACCCACTTACACAGTTAAAACTTCCAGGACGTCTTCTTCGAAATACAGTTTCCCCGTAGTCGAATAGTTGCAGTCTTTCTTGATTTCCGAAAAGCTTACTGTCAAAAGTTCGGTCATATGGGGTATCAAGTGAAATTTGTGGCCAGATTGAGGATTTTCTGGTAGGAAGAACGCAGAATGTTATCTTAAATGGAGAGTCATTATCAGATGTAGAAGTAACTTCGGGTGCTCCCGAGGGAAGTGTATTGTGACTCTTGTTGTTCATGTTGTATATTAATGAGCTTGCAGACACTATCGATAATTACCTCAGACTCTCTGTGGATGGTGCAGTTATCTGTAATGAAGTGCTGCTTCGAAGAAGCTGCATAAATATTCAGTCAGATCTTCATAAGACTTCAAAATGGTCCAAGGATTTACTTTAAATCAGTGCACTTCAGAAAACAAACAAACATAGTATCCTATGACTAAAATATGAGTGAAATTACAATTAAATCAATACCATTACTTGCTGACAGGCGTTGATATACATCAACGGGGACAGTTGAAAATGTGTGCCCCGATCGGAAATCGAACCCGGGATCTCCTGCTTACATGGCAGACGCTCTATCCATCTGAGCCACCGAGGCGACTGCAGGAACTTATCGCCGACATTTCCGAAGGAACAAATGCCATCTTCATAAAATATGTGTGAGTCACAGCCAGAATCGGGTAAGTCACACAGATGCGCGTAACACTTTGTAGGGACATGAAATGGAATGATCAAATAACCTCAGATGTGCGTAAAACCGGTGGTTGACTTTGATTTACTGGTAGAATACTAGGGAAGTATAGTCATTCTACAATGGAGATTGCTAACAAATCTGTGACCCATTCTAGGATCCTGCTCAAATGTGTGGGACCCGCACCGAATAGGACTAACAGTGGGTATAGAACGTGTACAAAGATAGGCAGCATGGATGGTCACAGGTTTGTCTGATCCATGTGTGGGTGTCATAGGGACGCTGGAGAAATGGCAGAGTCTTGAAGATAGGCGTAAACTTTGCCTAGAAAGTCTGTTAACAACTTTCAAAAACCGGTTTTGGGTAACGACTATGAAAATACTACAACTCGGTACCTATCGCTTACACAGGGATCGTAAGGACAAGATTAGAGTAATATCGCCACAAACACAGGCATTCAAATAATCATTCTTCCCGCACTCGATATTTGAATGAAATGGAAAGGAACACCTAATAACCGGAACAATGGGATCTATCCACTTCCATGCACTCTGCGGTGATTTGCAGAGTGTGGATGTAGATGAAGGAACCTAATTACTAAATAAGTTGTATTTTAGACCTAAACACATAGTCTTTCACGTCAACAGAATAAAGTTACGCAGTGCCATCGTGCCTGTAAGGGAACTGTATGTGACTACTTAAGATTCGTTCATTCTGGCGGTCACATTCATAACCAGAGACTGCGAGAGGTCCGCAGCACGTGCCAAACACCTGTGATCCGGCGTGCCTACCGCAATGGCTGCGGCAGCGTTCGGCCGCCGCAGACGTCTCCGACGGCAGAGTCCGTCCCACCCTACGGCACGTCGCCATTTATTACACCAGACAGCGGCGGAGACAATGCTTGGCGGCGCTCCCGGCGCAGAGGGGATCCCCCGGAGGCGATAAACAGGCGTTTTACTGGCCGTCCCACCCAGCGGCCGCACCTCGCCAGTCCTGCTCTCACACACACACACACACACACACACACACACACACACACAGAGAGAGAGAGAGAGAGAGAGAGAGAGAGAGAGAGAGAAAGAGAGCTTTCTAGACGTGACTTTATGCCGAAACGGATGGCACCGTGTCATTTTAGCTTCTGTCCTCCACTTTTGTTCAGTAGAGGTCACAGGTAACGTGTGGAAACGCCCAAATGCTGCCAAGGTTGTTGCACGTACGCTGCTGAAGTTTCGCTGGAAAGCTTTTCATATCGTCCTTATAGTCACGATTTCTCCCCATGCCGTTTACGTACAATGACGGAAAAAGCCGCAACAAAAAAAATTGATTTAGAATAATGAAATTTTTCGAGTATATTTCACCAGTTAGCGTATTTAAGTGATTAACGTTGCAGGATCACAGGTTAAGCAAACGCGTTATAATTCAATGCAAATGTGAAAGGGTGGTAAATTAATAACCATTGTCATCGCCAGACTGTTGAATGTAAGCATGCAAATGCGCATGCATTGTGGTGTACAGGTGTCGTTTGTACTTTTGTGGGATGGAGTTCCATGGCTGTTGCACTCGGTCGGTCAACACAGGGACGATTAATACTGATGCGGGTGCCGCTGGAGTTGTCGTCCAATGGTGTCCCATATATGCTCGACTGGAGACACATCTGGTGATCGAGCAGACCAAGGCAACATGTCGGTACTCTCTGGAGGACGTCGGATTACAACAGCACTATGTGGATGAGCGTTATCCTGTTGGAAAACATGCCTGGAATGCTATTCATGAATGCCAATGCCACATATTGAGGCACAAAATTGATGTACGATGTGGGATAACCGCGAGAGTGCTCCTGCTGTCAGACGAAGTTGCAATGCACACAATAACTGAAGATTCAGGCCCTGTGTGGCCAGCACGCAGAGAGAGGTTGGTTGTACGTCCGCCACTTGCTTTCTCATAACCAACAAAGCCATCACTGGCACCGAGGCAGCACCAGCATTCACCATAAAACACTACAGACTTCCAACTTTCCCCTCAGTGAGCTCTGACTTTAATACGATGGACTTGCAAACTGTTTTGTCTTGGTGGAATGCATGCTACAGGGCGTCTGACTCCAAGCTGTGCTTGACATAATCGATCTGTAACAGTTCGTTGCGTCACTACGGTGCCAACTGCTGTTTACATTGCTGCCGCAGATGCAGTACGACGCGCCATAGCCATACCCCGAACACATGGTATTCACTCTCTGTACAGCCATGTGACCGTCCAGATTCCCGTCTTCTTGAGAGTGTACAATCTCATTATCCGCTGTCAGCGATCATATAGAGTGGCTACATTCTTGCAAAGTCTTTCTGTAGTGTCGTAGAAGGAACATCCAGCTTCATGGAGCCCCATTACACGACCTCGTTCGAACTCAGTGAGGTGTAGATTATAGCGTCTTTGTCGCCTTAAAGGTATTCTTGACTGACATCAACTCACAATGTCAAATTTCAAAGGTAAATTACGCCAAACCGTTAAAGCGTCTGTTAAAGCAAATCTGATTTGCATCCACGTAGTGACGGTACTAGCACCTATCTTATTCGACTGCTGAAAAATTTCAGTAGACATCACCCTTTAGATGTAGAAACACGCTTACAAACTTTTCTTTGTGTCGCACAACTCTCTTTTGGAGTTGCGATATTTTACCCGTCACTGTATTTTTGCAACACCGAAGGAAGGCATCTGTGGCCGTCAGTTTGGTAGGTACAATCACGATTCCGTAGGCAACTGCAAACATTTTTCCGTCAAGGCAATGACCGTCTTGTCTTGTAGAAATATAAATATGTTAACAGTTATGGTGATTACTTTTGAAATAACAGTTAACTAGCATTTTTCCCATCTGTCTCGTTTTCCTTTGACTGCCCGGTATACTGCACGAACAGCGAAAATGTAGTAAATGAAAAACATTTTCCGTTTGTCATTATGTGGAGGAAGCCAGCGAGAAAAAGTTTCGTAAAGGTTTGTTGGAAATTTTCTCTGTCAACTTTAATATTGGCTGAGTATAGTAATTCGGCCTCACGAAATATACTGTACGGTACACAGTTTTTAAGTGCATAATTATACCTTTTAGTGATCACATTATGGCAGCGTATGTTTAAATTCGGCAATAATTAGATGAAATGCTGAAAATCAAATTTTTGATGCCCGTGAAGCCGTTAGACACGCTACCTTGAATGGAGCCGTGCAATGTCCCGGGTTAGTCGTTTAATTCAGTTACATTTTTCAAAATGAAACGTCGGAAATAAGGCGGCCAGAGGTCTCAGTCAGAACGTTACTTCATGCACATTACACTGTGTGTAACTAACGCTGTCAGACTAATCGTGCACCAGGAGTGCTGACAAATAAATTTGCTAGACAGAGTCCAATTGTTGTGCTATGCAGGGTGTCGGCGAGTAGACGTGTGCTACGTGGCTACGCCCCCATTGTAAGGACACTGGAGTGTACACCCAGTTTCTCGGGCACAAACACTGGTACTGCTGTGCTGTAAAGGTATTTAGTTTCCTACATTACATCAGTGCTTCGTACTTCGCTTTACGTTAACTTAGAAGAAAATGCAGTTCAGAGAAACATTTCATTTCAAAAACTAGTCCTAGTATTAGAGAGCTGTATGTTGAGGTGAAAGAAGTCATGGGAGACCTCCTAATATACTGTCGCACCTCCTTTTCGCCGGCCTAGTCAGAAACTCAACGTGGCGTGGACTCGCCAAGTCGTTGGAGATCCCCTGTAGTAATGTTAAGCCTTGTTGTCTTTACAGCCGTCCGTTAATTGCGAAAGTGTTGCCGGTGCAGGTATTTTTTCCACGAACTGACCTCTCCCTTATGTCCCATAAATGTTCGATGGGGTTCATGCCGGGCAGTATGGGTGGCCAAACCATTCACTCGAACTGCCCAGAATATTCTTCAAAGCAAATGCGAACAGTTGCGGCCCTGTGATACGGCAGTTTGTCATCCATAAAGATTCCATCGTTGTTTGAGAGCAAGACGTACATGAATGCTGTAAATGGTCTCCGAGTAACCGAACAGAACCATTTTGTCATTGATCGGTTCAGTTTGACCGGAGGACCCATTTCATTCCACATAAGGACAGCCACATCATTAAGGAACCATAACCAGCTTCCACAGTGCGTTGTTGACAACCTGGGTCTACGTGTTCGTCTGGCTGCGCCACACTCGAACCCCATCATCAGCTCTTACCAACCGAAATAGGGTCTCATCCGACAACACCACGGTTTTCCAGTCGTGTAGGGACCGACCGACACGGTCACGAACTCAGGAGACGAGCTGCAGATGATGTCGTGATGTTAGTAATGCTTCCATAAACCATAATGCCACATTTCGCCGCAATATCCTTACTGATACGTTAGTCGTACGTCCACAATTGATTTCTGCAGCTATTTCAGGCAGTGTTGTTTGTCTATTAGCACTGACAGCTATACGCAAGCGCCGGTCGTTAAGCGCAGGCCATCAGCCACTGCGTTGTCTGTGGTGAGATGTAATGGCTGTAATTTTGTATTTTCAGCACACTCTTAACACTGTGGATCTCGGAATACTGAATTCTCAAACGGCTTCCGAAATGGAGTGTCACATGTGTTTAGCTACAACTGCCATTCAGCATTCTAAGTCCCCTCGTGCGCCATTATCATGTCAAAAACCTTTTCACACGAATCGTGTAAGTACAAATGGCAGCTCCGCCAAAGCCGCCAATGCATTACCGTTTTCTGTCTTGTGTACGCGATACTACCGTCATCTGTACATGTGCATATCACAGTACTATGGCTTCTGTCTCCTGGCTGTATTTGTCACGCAAATGATTTAAGATCAGTAATAGCAACAAACACGAACTATTTTGACATCATAACTTAACATGGTCTGAAACTGATGAGTGCATTCAACATTAACAGGATTTCATTAACTGCAGCTGTTGTGAACGCTAGTCTACTGTGTATGGCGGGTAACTACTGGCTTACTGGAGAGAGGGGGGGGGGGGGGGGAGTACATTAAAGTATGCTTCCCTAATTTCTTTCTTGTGTGAGTATTTCTGCGTTTCTGTATGATTTTGTCACCTTCCTGTAGTCTGCCCGTTCCACAAGTGGAGACACTGCGTCATGTTTGTTTTTAGCTATAGGTATTTTCAGCCTGTGACTTAGCATATTTACGTGTTTGGAACATTTTTCTGTTGCCGTTAAGGTATCAGACCATCCACATGGGCTAGTCCACAGTCAAGCACTAAAAGGTATTGTGTGAAATATTCCATACATATTTGCTATGTTCAGGACCCCTCGTTTTAATGCTGCTTCGTACTCTGTAAGTTGAGTGAAAAATTTGGAAAGAGGAATACGCATGTATAGATAAATGGATACAGTACAATGTTTTTGGAGGTGGGAGAGTCATGATGACCGTTCTCGTATCCACGCTTGCGAATATCTACTATTAGGCACAATCCTGGGACCTTAATTGTTTCTAATATACGTGTAAGTTCCTGCACTTGTACTGTCTTAAGATATACAGTGTGTAACAGGTATAAGTGCACATACTTCTATTGGTGAGTGAGGCCAGTGTACTGAACAATTTTGCATCAGCATTTACGTCATTGCAGACTAATAATTATAGTCGTTATAGGTAGTATGTTTTTAGTTTTGTTGGTACCTCTGTAAACTGGCTGTGTGAAAATTATTTTAACACATTATTCTTACAAACAAAAGCGTTTAACGAATGATTTCGCCATATTGTCTTGTGCTTTTGATTCGGTGAGTGTGTACTCCACTACTCCACTACTGGCCATTCAAAAGTCCAGCCCACAGTTTGGCAGAAAAATGGCCGCCGTGTTGTTGGCCACTCTCTCCCTATACAGGCTCCGTAGGTGGATCCAATGGTGTGCGGCCTCTGGGGTACACCTCCAGCGATTCAGGACTACGAGCGCTCTCTGCTGCCGCGATATAGGATGGCCGGCGGCAGCCATCAGCCCACTTGCACTTGGAGCCTCCTCGCAACGAAACCATCTTTTGCGGTTCGTACAGCGACCCTCATCCTAGTTGCCATTATGATAGCTGGACTCTATTTCTTGCTGCTTTATATGCAATGAATCTTCATCTGCTTGGGAACCCTAACTCCAGGAAATCTTCGTTTTACTGCGATTAACTTGTAAGCTAATCATTTCTACTTCTGTCCAGCTTTCCATACGACGATATCTGTGGCACTTCTCCTTATCGTTTTGTAAAAGGTCATACACAAAAGGAAATATTTCAGAAACGATACAATTTCAGTAGATATTCCAGTTGTTTCAACAATCGGAAATGCTTGACAGCTCCAATGATCTGTGCAAGTGTACGCCTATAAGCTATACAGGGTGATCCACTGACCGTGACCGGGCCAAATATCTCACGAAACAAGCGTCGAACGAAAACACTACAATGAACGAAATTTGTCTAGCTTGACGGGAGAAACCAAATGGCGCTATGGTTGGCCCACTAGATGGCGCTGCCATAGGTCAAACGGATATCAACTGTGGTTTTTTTTTTAAATAGGAAACCCCATTTTTTTGTTACATATTCGTGTCGTACGTAAAGAAATGTGAATGTTTTAGTTGGACCACTTTTTTCGCTTTGTGATAGATGGCGCTGTAATAGTCACAAACATACGGCTCACAATTTTAGACGAACAGTTGGTAAAGGTAGCTTTTTCAAATTAAAATACAGAACGTAGGTACGTTTGAACATTTTGTTTCGGTTGTTCAAATGTGATAGTTGTTCAAATGTGATACATGTACCTTTGTGAACTTATCATTTATGAGAACGCATGCTGTTACTGCGTGATTACCTGTAAATACCACATTAATGCAATAAATGCTCAAAATGATGTCCGTCAAGTACAATAACAGCTGCTGAATAATTTATTTTGTTTCCATAGAATGTAATAGCTAATTCATCAATCCTTTCTTGGTTGGTAGGAACAAGGAAGGCAAGCCGCACGTCGTCCGGTTAATTTCTGATATGGTCCCAATTGCCATAAAGAAACTCCAACGCCGACATTAGCCGAAGGCCATCCTAGAAAATGGCCTCATGGGTAGTGAGGTCTCCTAATCAGGGTAAAACCAAATATAGGCTTGTTAACAAGTTATCTACGGACAAAGAGCGTTGGCAATGTACATGTGAGAATGAATTTTGTTTACATTTTAGGTGGCAAGTGTTGGCACGTCTGTATTATGTGTTGGATATTTCAGGATGGCTCACAACCTGCGTTCCGCTTTGGGATACCGAAGAGTAGAGTATGAAAATGTTGCCAATAGTCATGAACAAACCCAAGGTATGCAACATCACGCAGCTGATCCTTCTGCGTCAAACAAGACAACGGAAGAGTCTTCACAATCTGAATTTGACGACGGATGGGAGGTGCCGCTGTCGCGCTTGCCAGCGTACCTACTCGGAGCTTCGAGGTCATCCGCTTCGAGTGAAAACCCAGTGGGAGCCTCTTGAAGTTAGAACAGGTCTTGAATTTATGTTTGGTACTATTAACGGTGTGTTCGACATTCAAAACTGTCGGAGTCGAAAATCGGCACTCATATACATTACCAAGTATGATTCTGTTCCTATTTCGAATTGTAATGACTCGGCTTTGACTTTTAATGTTCGTTTACGCAGGTGGGCCGAACGTACTAATGTCATAGATTACACTGATCCATTTTTAGTAAATAACTGGTCTCGTATTCGGTTTATTGAGAAGTATTTTGATTCATTTCAGGCAAATCGTTTGGTCGTTAGGCCTCTAACGGAGTGTCATTTAAATTACAATGGCTGGGCGGGCCGCTTTGTACGGTGGTATAATAAGGCCTTTCGGTCCACGGAGGTGCGTAAGAAACAGTTATATCTTTATGGAGATACAAATATCGGCAAGTCTACGTTAATTGAGAAAATACTCTCTCGGAAGCAGCATGTGTACCTACCATTTTGTTCCGAATTTGGATTTGGTGGATACGATGCTCGCGTTCATAATGTTATTGTTTTTGAGGAATTTGAGTGGTCTAGGTGGAGGCCGTATGCCTCAATTTTAAAGCGTATAGTTGAAGGACGGCCTGTCACTGTTAATGTAAAGAATAAACCCGGTATGGTGGTAAAACATCGTGGCTTGGTCATATTTGTATCAAATGAATATTCAATTGGTGATGAGGCTTTGATTTCACGACTTAATGTACGTGTAACGACATTCCTCTCAGCAGCGAGTAGTTCGCCTTCCGTAATGTTCGCACATGCACTGACAATGCGCTGACGCATGTTGTCAGGCGTTGTTGGTGCATCACGATAGCAAATATCCTTCAACTTTCCCCACAGTAAGAAATCCGGAGACGTCAGTTCCGATGAACGTGCGGGCCATGGTATGGTGCTTCGACGACCAATCCACCTGTCATGACATTTGCTATTCGATACCGCTTCAACCGCACGCGAGCTATGTGCCGGATATCCTTCATGTTGGAAGTACATCGGTAGAACATTACGTAGGAAATCAGCATACATTGCACCATTAAGATTGCCATCGATAAAATGGGAGCCAATTATCCTTCCTCCCATAATGCCGCATTAACCCGCCAAGGTCGCTGATGTTCCACTTGTCGCAGCCATCGTGGATTTTCCGCTGCGCAATAGTGCACATTATGTCGGTTTACCTTACCGCCGTTGGTGACTGACGCTTCGTCGCTAAATAGAACGCGTTCCAAAAATTTGTCATCGTCCTGTAATTTGCCTTTTGCCCAGTGGCAGAACTGTACATGACGTTAAAAGTCGTCAACTTGCAATTCCGGATGCATAGAAATATGGTACGGGTGCAATCGATGTTGATGTAGCATTCTCAACACCGACGTTTTTGAGATTCCCGATTCTCGCGCAGTTTGTCTGCTACTGATGTGCGAATTAGCCGCGACAGCAGCTAAAACACCTACTCGGGCATCATTTGTTGCAGGTCGTGCTTGACGTTTCACATGTGGCTGAACACTTCCTGTTGCCTTAAATAACGTAACTATCCAGCGAACGGTCCGGAAACTTGGATGATGCCGTCTAGGATACCGAGGAGAATACATAGCACACGTCCGTTGGGCATTTTGATCACAATAGCCATGCATCAACACGATATCGACATTTTCCACAATTGCTAAACGGTCCATTTTAACACGGGTAATGTATCACGAAGCAAATACCGTCCGCACTGGCGGAATATTACGTGATACCACGTACTTACACGTTTGTGACTATTACAGCACCATCTATCACAAAGCGAAAAAAGTGGTCCGACTAAAACATTCATATTTCTTTACGTACTACACGAATATGTAATAAAAATATGGGGTTCCTATTAAAAAAAAAAACGCAGTTGATATCCGTTTGACCTTTGGCAGCGCTATCTAGCGGGCCAACCACAGCGCCAAATGGTTTCCCTCTTCAAGCTAGACGAGTTTCGTTCTTTGTAGTTTTCTCGTTTGATACTTATTTCGTGAGATATTTGGCCCGGTCATTATCAATGGACCACACTGTATACCAGTCCCAATAAAGAGTGAGGCCATCTTTAAAGCTGCGAGACATCCAGAACATCGCAAGCAGCTACGTGATGTAGGATCTAGTAACATAAATGCCAATGTGAAAGAATCGTAAAAGTAAAGCCGTTAACAAGCCCCTACTGGTCCTGGGTGTTAGCGAGGGAGTTAAATCTCATTCAGCTAAACCAGACTTCTGATTACGGTTCCGACAGGCCACTTAGTATATCTTAGTAAATCGGTTAAGGCATATTCTGGGATCACTCCTCTCAAAAGGAAGACGCTGACATCCTCTCCCATATTGCAATATGTGTTTTTGCTCTGTTAAAAAAATGGTTCAAATGGCTCTGAGCACTGTGGGAGTTAATATGTGAGGTCATCACTCCCCTAGAACTTAGAACTACGTAAACCTAACTAACCTAAGGACATCACACACATCCAACCGAGGTAGGATTCGAACCTGCGATCGTAGCGGTCGCGCGGCTCCAGACTGACGCGCCTAGAACCGCTCGGCCACAACGGCCGGCTTTTGCTCTGTCTCTAAAGACTGTGTTATCGATAGCATTTCATCTATTCAAGCCTAGCCGATTATTAGTGTGAAGAATTCAGCCGCAGATGCTAGCTCTCTGTTAAGCAACGTGCACTGTTGTGTTCTCGCTGTTGTGGCAGGGAACTGACGAATCCGAGCGGTCGTGTCCTTTTGTTTGGTATGGCGGCACAAGAGGACGTGTTGTGGTTACCGGAAAGGCAGCATTTTCAGCGGCCTGTTTAGCGGACAAACAAGCGGCTGCCTCCCGCCCGTCCCGAGCTATACGTCATTCGCTCCCGCGCCGCGCGCGCCGGATCGCGGTTTATTTCGTTGTTTCCTGCGGGCGATCGACGGCCGGGGCCGACCCCGTCCTGACGCGCAATTACACTGTATTCGGTGAGCGTTAATTTTGTTAGCCGACGTCAGCCGGGCGACGGTTTGCGGCAATCCATTAGTGGCGCCCGCGGCAGCGGCGGCGGCGGCGGCGCTAGCAGTGGAACCTAACGACCGCGGCTGTCTAGACTAGACCGTACCCCCCCCCCCCCCCCCCCCCCCCCACCCGCCGCCGGCTACAGCTTGGCGGAAACGATGGCCACGTGTCACCTCCGCGGGGAAGGAGGCCGCTTCACCGGTCTGTTCCGCTGTCCGACACTGAAGCTGCTGACCGATTGTGCTGCGACAGCTTTACGTTGCTCGGATTCGATTCCCTTCAGGGGTCTGGGTGTTGTGTGGTGTTGATCATCATTTTCATCGTCATTAACCCGCAAGTCTCCGAAGTGGCGTCAACTAAAGAGGACTTGCAATACGGCGGCCGAACTCCCCCGCATGGGTCCTCCCGGCCAACAATGCCATACGATCATTTCCATTTTTTTACCGCATCTAGGGCACAAACTGAGAGCGGAACAGTTACCATGTACGAGGGATAGCTGGTTACGGTAAAGGCGGAAAGTAACACTGCAGTTGCCACAGAGACTAGAGGCACAGACAGTCACAGTAGTACCAACAACTTCGCTGACATTTTCGAAAATTGCAATACCAATGACACGGAACAGTCGTAAATCGGTAAGAGTGTGACACCAAGCACCAACAATACGTTCCCCAACGCCTTGCTTAGTAACAGGATCTTTACGGAGCACATACCTCGGGTGCAATGGTTTCGACAGAGCCTGAGCTAGGGACTATTTATCTGACTGTAATTGCCCTACAGTACAGGGTCTAAGTTTGAATGTTTCATACTTCCTGCAGCTTAGGCAAATGGAGCGAATGGGTGTTTTATATCCCGCCTGAGAGGCGGAGCGTGGGTAAGGATCAGGATCAGGAAAAGGTACTAATCTCTCGGTACTGAAAATACAATAAAAGCACCTTTCTACATCTACATCTACATTTATACTCCGCAAGCCACCCAACAGTGTGTGGCAGAGGGCACTTTACGTGCCACGGTCATTACATCCCTTTTCTGTTCCAGTCGCGTATGGTTCGCGGGAAGAACGACTGTCTGAAAGCCTCCGTACGCACTCGAATCTCTCTAATTTTACATTCGTGATCTCCTCGGGAGGTATAAGTAGGGGGAAGCAATATATTCGATACCTCATCCAGAAACGCACGCTCTCGAAACCTGGCGAGCAAGCTACACCGCGATGCAGAGCGCCTCTCTTGCAGTCTGCCACTTGAGTTTGCTAAACATCTCCGTAACGCTATCACGGTTACCAAATAACCTTTACTAGTGGGAAAACATATACGAACATATTACATAACTTGCAAGGTGGTGCGAAGTTGAAGCGAAGTGTCCTGCCTGGCTGCACCTGATGAAATGGGCGGAAGCAGTCGCGGAGCTCGTAGACTCGACAGCACCGGCTAGAGGGCGCTGTCGTCTGTATCTCTCGTAGTGCCAACTCGAGAAACTATTCCGTGGCATCGTTGCAGTCCATACCACAGGGTGGGTTCTTTTCGAATTACATGGGGTATACGGTACAACTAAAAGGACCTATGGCAGAACCATTTAGTTCTTGGGCTGTTCGTAAGAATACCTGAAATCAACGTTTTTCTCCTTTCGTCTATAACGGATATCTAAGCAACTAACTGCAGTATATTCTCCAGGTATTTTTGTAGAAGTGTTATCTTCCCGTTTTTAAAAGTCTTTATTCGCTATAGGGAACACCCCAAAAATGTGGTTTTAGGGCACCAGAATTGAGCCGTGAATTCCAAGATGACTATGCACAGTAAACATCAGAATTTCTTAAGATATATTCGTAAGATCCAGATCTCAAACAGTCTTGAATTTTCACCACTTGTACAAGAAAAATACCTACGTAAAATCCTATGTGAGCGGAGAACATAATTTATGAAGTGACTCAGCATGGAAAAATAGTCTGCAGAGTGCCTATGTTATCATCAGAAATGTTCTGGAATCCCCATGGGTAGGCGCTGAAGTACATGGGAAATTTTTGTGCACGCAATATTTGGTCTGAAATGTAAAATTAGTTTTGTTTTATTTAAATTCCACATAAATAAATTAACAAAACTTTTATGTCAAATAAAGCTCTTTCAATGTGAACGACATCCTCAAATGTAGCAAGGAAAAGAAGGGGACCAGTGGGAAAGTACTCCAGCGAAACCCAAAAACGGCGGGTATGCTCCTGGGTAAAAGACCCTGACTGCCTCATTCTACCTTCCCAGTGCCTTTAGAAATGTTTGCAAAATATTTGGCGTGCAAACCTGCGATTTTTTGTGCTGAGAGAGAAGGGACAGTGGCAATGAAAGAGAGAAAGAAAAGCAATAAATGCTAGAAGATAGTAGAGAGTCATTGTGGTATAGAAGAGCAGAGACAATGATAGTGTGAGAGAAAGAGAGGGAGGGAGTGGCAGTGGGACACAGCTGACAGTGACAGAACAGTGCTGTCAATTGACAGTACCAGTGGGAGAGGAATACAGAGAAAAAGTGGAAGTGCGTGACAGCCAGTGATAATGAGAGACAGTCTATGACAATGAAAACGTGGAAAAGAGCGATAGTGACAGAGAAAAGAGACATCAGCAGTGGGATGGAACGAATGAGATACTGATAGATAGAAATACACAAAAAATGAAAGGGAAGCAGTGGTTGGGAAGGGAGTGAGACAAGGTTGTAGCCTTTCCCCGATGTTATTCAATCTGTATGTTGAACAAGCAGTAAAGGAAACAAAAGAAAAATTCGGAGTAGGTATTGAAATCCATGGAGAAGAAATAAAAACTTTGAGGTCCGACGATGACACTGTAATTCTGTCAGAGACAGCAAAGGACTTGGAAGAGCAGTTGAACGGAATCGACAGTGTCTTGAAAGGAGGATATAAGATAAACATCAACAAAAGCAAAACGAGAATAATGGAATGCAGTCGAATAAAGTCGGGTGATGCTGGGGGAATTAGATTTGGAAATGAAACACTTAAAGTAGTAAAGGAGTTTTGCTATTTGGGGAGCAAAATAACTGATGATGGTCGAAGTAGAGAAGATACAAAATGTAGACTGGCAATGGCAAGGAAAGCGTTTCTGAGGAAGAGAAATTTGCTAACATCGAGTATGGATTTAAGTGTCACGAACTCGTTTCTGAAGGTATTTGTATGGAGTGTAGCCATGTATGGAAGTGAAACATGGACGAAATATAGTTTGGACAAGAAGAGAATAGAAGCTTTCGAAATGTGGTGCTACAGAAGAATGCTGAAGACTAGATGGGTAGATCACATAACTAATGAGGAGGTATTGAATAGAATTGGGGAGAAGAGGAGTTCGTGCCCCCACTTGACTAGAAGAAGGGATCGGTTGGTAGGACATGTTCTGATGCATCAAGGGATCACCAATTTAGTATTCGAGGGCAGCGTGGAGGGTAAAAATCGTAGAGGGAGACCTAGCGATGAATACACTAAGCAGATTCAGAAGGATGCAGGCTGCAGTACATGCTGGGAGAAGAAGCAGCTGCTCGCACAGGATAGAGTATCATGGAGAGCTGCATCAAACCAGTCTCAGGACTAAAGACCACAACAACAACAACATAGAAAATGACAGTGGGAGCAGACTATAGTAGTAGGACAGAACTCAGAAGACTGTGGCTGTGAGACAGTGACAGACACAAAGATGTAGTGACAATGAGGTGGGATGAAATAATGAGTGAGAAAGGGGAAGTGGGAATTGGTGGGCATAAGCGACATCCAGCGATGAACTGGTGGATCTGAGCGAGTTACAGTTAGGTGAACTTCTGACAGGTAATCTGCTTGTTAAAGACGAGTGCGAACAGGTTCATGTGCCAAAAGTTATAAAGGTGCTGAGGGACGTAGAATGAGGCAACTGGTACTCCAAATCTCAGTCAGAGCTAAACAACAACATATATGCCCTTTTTGTGCTTGGGTAGGACAATTTTTCCACTGTGCAGTTAATACGGAAAAGTGGACACGTAAACATACACTATCAGACCAAAGTATTCTAACACCAATTAGTGGACGTTAATGTGCGGCAAGCCCACCCTTCACATTTGTGACAGCTTTGCTGGGGATACGTTCATTGAGCTGTCCCAATGCCTGTGGAGGAATGGATGCTCATTCTTCCTCAAGATGCGGAACCAGAGAAGTTAGTGATATTAGGTTCTGGGGTCTGGATCGAGGTCGACTTTCTAGATTGTCCCAAATGTGTACCATTGGATTCAGGTCGGATCTCTGGGTAAGGCAGTCCATTTCAAGTATGTCATTGTCCACAAACCACTGCGTCACAAATATTGCTTTATGACAGGAATTATTGCCATCCTAAGACATACAATCATCGTCTTTGAACTGTTCCTCTAACATACGAAGTAGACAATACAGGGTGGCCCAAAAAGAATGACCCAATTTAAATCGAATTATTTATTAGGAAGAAGGGTTTAACACCAACAAATTGCATACTTAATTACTCAGAAAAGACAGAAGTTTATAAAAACCCATCATAAATGTTCAATATGTCCTCCATTGGCTGCACGGACGACATCTAGCCGATAGCCGAATTCATTCCAAACTGAGCGTAAGGTGTCTTCTGTCACTGAAGTTACAGCAGCTGATATTCTGGTTTTTAGTTCATCAATGTCACGAGCTTAGGGAGAAACGTAAACACATTGTTTAACATATCCCCACAGTAAGAAATCACATGGTGTTGAGTCAGGGGACCAAGGAGGCCTAGAATGTAAAGCCTGGTCTCGCGGTCCTATCCAACATTGAGGCACGATGGCATTCAGGAAACTGCGCACGTTGTTGTGCCAGTGCGGTGGTGCTCCGTCTTGCTGATAGATGAAATTGTCAGAGCAGTTAACAGGAATAATTCAGATTTAAATAAGTAGATAATTACCCTTAAGGCATTTTTAAAATTATGTTTTCTGTAATGTGTGTAGAGTTAATGTAATGCTATTTTTTAATATTTTTCTGGTAAATGTATGTTTCTATCTGTTTGCCTGACTTAACCAGAAATTATTTCAATTGTTTTAAAAATACCTACATACATGATTTCCACAAAAAATAAATTATATACATTTACTAAACAAACACAGTTCATAATTTTTCCGCTATTTTATTTGTCAAACTGTCTCTTATCCAAAGTTTTTATTTTCAAAATGTCTCTTCTCCATATTTTGGTTCCAAAACGTACCTTATCGAAGAGTTTTTTTATTTATAACAAAATTTTGAAACAATTTATTTTAATGACTTTTTAATAACAAAAATAGATAACTAAGAAAGATTATGAAAAAATTACAAGTTCATACATACAACAGAAATTGTTAAATACGTTTTTTACTAATTACCGAAATTTATGCCGATTGGATAAAGGACATTTTGGAACTAAGTCACTCACATGACGATCAGTTTGACTTTAGTAAAGGTAAAGGCATCAGACCATTGCAATATAATGGAAGCGAGGCAGAAGAAAAGTCAAGACACGGTCATAGGATTTGTCCACCTAGCAAAAACTTTCGATTACGTAAAATCCTGCAAAATGTTTGAAATCCTGAAAAAAATACCAATAAGCTATAAGGGAAGTTGGGTAATGCACAATTTGTATAAGCACCTACAGGAAACAATAAGACTGTGAAGGCCAAGAACGAAGTGCTCGGATTAAAAATGGTGGAGACAGTCATTCAGTCTTTCGGCCACTCTGTTCAATCGATAAACAGTAAAGAAATGACAGAAGTAACAGAAAAGTTCAAGAGTGGACTAAAATACAGGGTGAAAGCATATCGTCAGTGAAGGTGAAGAAGAACTGCAGAATCTGTTGAATGAATGAACAATTAGATAAATACACTTCATGGATTGAGGTTGCACCAATGAAAGACGAAAGTAATGTTAAGTAGCAGATTCTAGAGCAGCGAGAATCTTAGCACCCAAAATTGATGATCACGAATGCTGTCACCTTGTAAGCAAAATAGTCCATGACAGACGATGCTATGAGGACAAAAAAAAACTATATAGCACAGGTAAAGAGTGCGTTCTTGGCAAAAAGAAATCAAAAACTATAATAGGCCTTAATTTGAGGAAAAACGTCTGGAGCATGTCGTCGTATGATAATGAATCATGCACTATGGGAAAACTGGAACAGTAGAGAATCGAAGCGTTGAGATGTATTGCTACAGAAGAATGTTGAAAAATTAGGTGGACTGATAAAGTAAGGAGTGAAGAGGTTCTCCACACAATCGGCGAAGAAAAGAACACATGGAAGACATTGACAAGATGGAGGGACAGAGTGATACGACATGTATGAAGACATCAGGGAATGGGTTCCATGGTACTATAGTTCAATTCCTTTATCTTGGCGGCTCGCGCATGCCCGCCCAGACGCGGGAGATCGCTGCATTGCCAGTTGCAAACGACGCACGCGCCAAGAGAAGCAGCGGCAGAGTTTAGGTTCGTTCTGCGCATCTGACGTCACAAAACACAGTCGGCCAATGAACACAGAACGACGTTGCCACAGCTCGACTGTAGTGCAGAGCACGGACGTGTGTCTTCAGTTTTAGAAACTTTCAGTCATAAATAAAGTAATTGAACAAAAGCAATGTCTTGATAGCAGACTTTCTTTTATAGAAAGTTAGGAAAAAGCATTCTTTATACCAGCTGCTCCATATTCTATTAATTAATTAAACCAAACAAGCAATAAGCCTCCTAATTCAGGCGATAGCAAGGAGAGGTGTTTGTATCTTTCTTACGAACAACAGCTTTTTCGCAATAAAGAACAGCGGTAATTGTACTTTGACGAAACGTGAGTAATTCATAGTCATACCAACAGTGTTTGTCGGTATTTTGCGTGATATTTTAGAGTCCTCCAAGAGTATTGTTGAATGACGAGCTGCGTTAGCGTAATGGTTAAGATGCTGAACAAAGGGTTCTGAGTTCAAACCTTGTTCGGTGCTTAATATTTTCTTTATTTAAAAACAATATCGAAGTATGTTACTTCATGAATTTTATTCGTTTGAATGTAATTTTTTGAAATATGTAGTGCTTTGTCTCTTCATTATATTCATGATAAGTTTTCGGTTTTTCTAATTTTGTCCTCCAATATTTCTTTTCACAGCACTTAAAAACAACGGAAAGGCACACATACAATATTCATGTTATCTGTTTTTTTTATATCTTCTCTTTCGCAGTCGCTGTTTTACGATTCATATTGAGACATATTCTTTAGCGACAGGATTAAAAGTATTATTTGGAGCAGAATTTCGGCTCGTACGTTGCCGAGCTATTTGATTGTCTGACGCAGTTCTTTGCTTCGCTGCTTTGGCAACATCATATTCAATGTCTTCGTCGACTGATCTATGTTTTGGCAAGTATTTGCTGTCAGTTGTGACAAACACAAATTGTTTGCGCACTGAAACTTACTGACAGTATATTTTAGTTTCTATGTCCTACTACGTCCACAATTCAGTTTTGTGTACTTCGCCAATTTTGTTTTAATCAGAACGTTTCGAAAAAAGCGAAATGACTCTGGTATAAATAAAAGTTTTCTTATAGTCGCTAGAGATGGAATATTTCTCAATTTATAAACACTGTTTGTGTTATAAAGGGTGTTCATTTTATCTGGGGACATTGAAATCTCTTGAAAACGACACACAGAGCCAAAATAAATCCTAATGAAAATTAGTTCCTCTCGGAAGGGGACATCCAATTATAACAAATATGACCACAAATTCGTCGGATTTGGTATCATTGGATGCCCCCTCGGAGACAAACAAATTTTAGTTATAAATTTGGTTGATCTGATGCGTAGATATTTGGATATTTCAATGTCTCCAATTAATATGAACACTCTGTATAGTCGGAACCATGTACGACTGCTGTCGATATAAGGCTCGTTCTATGGACCTGACGTCACGCTTCCGCTGACAGCCAATGAGTGTTCAGCAGTGTTCGGAGCGGTCTGCTGTGAATGTCTTGGCGAGTGCGAGTGTTAAATGTGATTGTAGTTATTATTTGGCGAATTTTTATCGCATTTGTTGCAAGTTGTCACGGCTGATGATGGTGGTAAGCGACAAACTCTCCATAAACAGGCGAGGGACATAATTTACACGATACATGCTTTTTTCAAGTGCGAAGCAGAACACGGTGGACCTATCACAGACGTCGTCAGATCTCAGGAACACACTGCAGAAGCGACAGGCGTTAGGTTGAGAACCGTTCAGCGGATTGACACTGAGGAAAATTACCTACGGAGACCTGTGGAAGCCCATTTTTCAGATCGCCGGGGAAATATAGCACTCTTGAGAGGACTGTAACCAATTTAGATAATTTCGACAAAGATGTTCTACGACGAGAAGTGCTCAACATGTACAACACAGGCGAATTTTCTACTGTAAAAAAAATCACTGTGAAAATGCGTGAAACCATAAATGTTGAAGGTAGCATGACTTCAATGAATATCATCATCATCATCATCATCATCATCATCATTTAAGACTGATAATGCCTTTAGCGTTCAGTCTGGAGCATAGCCCCCCCCTTATAAAATTCCTCCATGATCCCCTGTTCAGTGCTAACATTGGTGCCTCTTCTGATGTTAAACCTATTTCTTCAAAATCATTCTTAACCGAATCCAGGTACCTTCTCCTTGGTCTGCCCCGACTCCTCCTACCCTCTACTGCTGAACCCATGAGTCTCTTGGGTAACCTTGCTTCTCCCACGCGTGTAACATGACCCCACCATCTAAGCCTGTTCGCCCTGACTGCTACATCCATAGAGTTCATTCCCAGTTTTTGTTTGATTTCCTCATTGTGGTCACCCTCCTGCCATTGTTCCCATCTACTAGTACCTGCAATCATCCTAGCTACTTTCATATCCGTAACCTCAACCTTGATGATAAGGTAACCTGAATCCACCCAGCTTTCGCTCCCCTACAACAAAGTTGGTCGAAAGATTGAACGGTGCACAGATAACTTAGTCTTGGTACTGACTTCCTTCTTGCAGAAGAGAGTAGATCGTAGCTGAGCGCTCACTGCATTAGCTTTGCTACACCTCGCTTCCAGTTCTTTCACTATCTTGCCATCCTGTGAGAATATGCACCCCAAGTACTTGAAACCGTCCATCTGTTCTTTGTTCTTCCTATTTGGCACTCATCCGGTTTATATTTCTTTTCCCACTGACATTACTTTCGTTTTGGAGATGCTAATGAATAGAATACTTAAAAACATTGGATTCAAATATTTATATACATATGATGGAAGGAAGTTTTCAATGGAACGTTGTGATATCGCTGCTTCAAGGGCACAGTTTTTAACACGTATTACTGAAGTAATAAGATCAGGGAATAAGAACATTTATTTCTTGGGCGAAACATGGGTAAACCAAAATCACACAAGGAAAGCGTGTTGGAAAATGAGTGATGGTTCGGGTGGGTTAAAGTACCAGTTGGTAAAAGTGGACGAATAATTGTGCTTCACGCTGGTTCCGCTTCCCGATTCATTCCAGAAAGCAAATTAGTGTTCCGGGCAAAAAAGAGCAATTCAGGGTAATATCATTCCGAAATGAACTCAGAGACATTTAAGTTGTGTTTTAGGAATCAGTTTCTCCCTTACTTGCCTGCAAACTCGGTGATTGTAATGGACAATGGAGTTATCACTCCGTTGTTGTTGACAAGACACCCACAACAAGTACAAAAAAAGCCGATATCATGTTGTCGCTTGCAAGTAAAAATATAGCACATACTGCCAACCAAACTTGTGCTGAAATGTTGAATCTTGTAGCGCTCCATAAGCCTCGCACAAGAGTTTATGGAATCGATTGTATTGCACAGGAACATGGACACACAGTTTTGCGTTTGCCACCGTATCATTGTCAATGCAATCCGATAGAGTTAATTCGGGCACAAATGAAAGGGTACGTCGCAGAACGAAACGTGACGTTTAAAATTGTCGATACAGAAAGGCTTTTGCACGAAGCACTTAACAGAATTACTCCTTCAGCATGAGCTGAATGTGTTCGGCATGCACAAAGGCTACAGGAGGAGGACATGGACAGGGAAATTGTAATTAACGATCTGCGTGAACCTATCGTGATCACTCTAAGACCTGTATTTGGATTGCGACACTGACCACAGCGAAGCAGATGACAATCGCAGCGATTGACAACAATGAAAGGTAAGACACATACACAATAATACTTATGTTCTGTTTCTTGTTTTTGTTCCACAGTCGCAGTTTTACCAATGGTATTGAAATATATTCCACTTCTGCAACTGTATTAAGCGTCTTATTTAGACCAGATGCGTTTTTCTCTTTTGATGCATATTCAGTGGACAGTATTTTGTCTCCTCCATTGCCAAGTCACCTTTCGTAGTTTTGTGCTGCAGTAACACAATATTCAACGTTTGTGTCGGCTGATCAGTATTTTAGAAAATAAATGCTGTTTGTGTGGCACACACAAAATTTATGTTTGACATAGTTCAGAGCACTTCACTGATACACAGTATATTCAAGTCCTAATGTTTTTGTAAGTCCACAGTTTTGTTTAATGCATTTTGTCTACTTCCTTTTGATTGATTGAAGTGCTTTAAAATAAAGCCAAACGCGCATGGTGTAAATAAAACTTTTCTTACAGTCGCGGAAGACGGAATATTTCTCAGTATTACATACGACACCTGTCTGGTACTTAAATTAAATGAGATATTGTTATACAGTAAATTTTATATGAAATTTAGGTATCTTGTCCACATTTAATTCTCAACTTTGTGGCAACTAAAATCGACCATACGGAAAGTATACGCTATGGACTTTTACCTCTGCAAACTCTTCAAAATTTCGTGCAACGGTTTACTACATATAATGCTGCACAATATCTGCGTTGAACATCGAAACAAAATTAAGTCATTTATGGGGGGAAGATATCAGTCAAGATGATGTATAAAAATCAAATTTTTGGGCCAAATCGTTTTTGTGAAATCGAATGATAAGTGTGTCAAAGCAGTCGGAACAACATGTGTCTGCACAGGGGAGCAGTACAGTGATGACACATAGTGCAATCTCCCGCGTCCGGGCGGGCATGCGCGAGCCGCCAAGATAAAAGAATTGAACTATAGTGCTACGTTAACACCATTTACCGCGATACAAAGCCACCGTGTGCTATATTATGAGTGTAATTATTATTTTCTCTGGTGAGCTTTTTCCGCACACATCACTTTTTCTATCATTTCGCTAGATTTAGTCGATAACTGCAACGAGTACAGTCTGTGTATTGCTAAATTTTGATTTTCAGAACCAACAGTAGCTTCTATGGAATGATTAATCTGTTCTAGGAATGTAGTTGTATTTTAACGCAGAGAATGTGCTGTAATTTGCAGAGCATGCAGCTTACACCGTACTCATAGCAATGTTCTGAGAATGACATGGTGTCTGTCTAAGTTACACGCCGGCGTAGCGTTATTTTTCTTATATAGGACTAAATGGAGCAACATGAGCTGTGTTTATTTTCCTTCAGTCTCGATTTCGTGTTTTACTTGCTCTCTCTCATTCGTTTCCTCTTTATTGTGCCACAGCCTCGTTTAAAAAGTGCCAGATTTTCCTTTATCATTCTCTCTTTCTTGCGTACCTTGTCGTCGCTGGGGCATCATTAAATTTTTACGCCCTAATTATTTACTGACCTTTCTCCTTAATAACGAAGTTCAAGCGCCATACTTACACATCGACGTATGTCACAGTGTGTGGGTTATGGGCCGTAACCAGAGGCATCCAGCATTTCTTTCCAAAATAGAATATTTGAACTTATACAATTTTCTTCTTGAGATGGTATTTTTTTCTTTTTTTCAAGCGATTCCTGAGTTACCAGAATAAATGCAGAAATGTAGGTGCAAATAATCGAATTTTTTCTTATTGGATATAAGAGAAGTTACTTGATGACGGCCCAGAACCAATGTTGAGTATTGTAGCTTCTCTTAATCGTAAAATAATTTTGTTATTGGATCTAATTTTCTAAAATATCTTTCATCTGCGTACCACTGCTGTTTAGTCAATATAAACAGAATCATGACGAACAGTCGGCAACTTTCAGGAGCTAACGAATGTTGACTGGAATACACTCTTTGTAATTCTCGATGTAGAATGGATAAAAACCGGACAGCAGTTTATGAGTTTAAGGACAAAGGAAGTAATATATGACAATGGAGTGTACCGAGGTTGTAGCCTGTTCGCCATACAATACCTTGTAATACGGGAGCAAAGCCATTATAAATTCTTTAAGTAACATCAATTTCCGCTTTCCGCAGTACTGTTTTAATTGTGCTACTCCTTTTTCGGTCTTTGTGCCATTCTCAAGCATCTATGGCAGTGTCTCTCGATTTTTTGCCTGTTCCTGTGACGTTAACATCACGTCAAATTCTATTCCTGACAACAGCACATGGACCGAAAGAACAATAGCACAATAAAAACAGTTACAGTGAAAACCGGATGTCACTTAAATCATCCCCAGTGTCATTCAGTCTGTACACTGAGCAAGCTTTAAAAAAAGTACAAGGAGAAATTCGAAGAGAAAATGAAAGTTCAGGGAAACGAAAATAAAACTTTAAGGTTAGCGACGTTGTAAATCTGTCGGTGATGGTAAAGATTTTGCAAGAGACTTTGAAGGGAGTTGATAGTACCGTGTCTTGAAAAATTGTTAAGGATGAACGTAAAGAAAACGTGTGTTGTGGAATATGGAGGGTGCACGCGCGCGGTTGTTTGCGCAGCGTCCCAGGCCGGTGCCACGGGGACTGCGTCACAGCGTTAATGCCGCAGTATGCACCTTTAGTGCAGTGTCATTCGAACAGCGAAACAAACATCACTAGCGTTACAGTGAAGTCTACGGGCGCAACAATGACAAGAACGAATTACTCCGTTCCACAGCGTGTGTTTATGTACGATACGTATGTGCGTCCAGAGTTCGCTCGTATTTTCTGTAGACTGTTTGAACAACTGTTCGATTTCCGAGTCGTAATGAAATTCACAAATTAGTGAGTGAAGCTGATGAAATGGGAAGTGTTCGTGACAATAAATATGAATTACGACGCAACGGTGGTCGCAGACGATTGTCTCGATGACATTTCATACTGTGTGGAAAATGGCCCTAAAAAGTCCATTAGATGTCATCCACGGCAAATTGACCTCTGTACGAAGCCCTATAAAATACTAAAATAACGATTGTGCCAGAACATAAACCTGGTGATCCCAAGCACATGGTTAGGTTTTGCGAATGGGTTTTGAAAAAAGTGCGCGACTGTGAAATGAATCCTTACTTCATTCGGTTTTCAGTTGACGCTTGGCTCCATTTAGACGGCACGTTGAATCCCACAACGGTCGACACAGGTGCGCAGATAGGTCTGTTCTGCTTCATGAGGAACCCCTTTCACGATGAGAGAATAGGAGTGCGTTGCACAGCTAGCGGTGACAGAATAATAGGCCAAATTTTTTTTATGTGACTGTTAACAGCGAAATATACGTGCCAAATATTTTTAACTATTTTTAACGAATTCAGTGCAAGAGAACGAAACTTCGCTTTTTCTTCAATAGGGGTCAGTTAAGGTTACATACCCCCACTGTTTCCTTGAGCGCAATTGATTATGTGTTTCATGAAAGAGTCATTAGCAACAATATCTGGGCCGGCCGCTGGTGGCTGACCGTTTCTAGGCGCTACAGTCTGGCACCGCGCGACCGCTACGGTCGCAGGTTCGAATCCTGCCTCGGGCATGGATGTGTGTGTTGTCCTTAGGTTAGTTGGGTTTAAGTAGTTCTAAGTTCTAGGGGACTTATGACCTCAGCAGTTGAGTCCCATAGTGCTCAGAGCCATTTGAACCATTTGAACAATATCTGGCTCTCTCCAAATCTTGATTTGACCCCGTGTAAGTTATAGAAGTAGAGAGCAGTGAAGGGTAAAGAGTAAACAACAAATCGCCACATGTTACACGAACTCAAGGATAACATCTGCGAGTAAGTTAACTTAATTTCTCAAAGAGAACTACATCGTGTAACGGATAATTTCTTGAGTAGATGTCACAAATGCGTGGAAAACAATGGCAGACAGTTCAAGCAGCTCCTTAGTGTGATATGGTGATTACAAAATTTTTTTACATATATTTTAAACTTAGTTCTGCAGTAGTAGACTTGCGACACCGAATCTGATTCGCAAGGAAACTCAGCACTCACTACCCTGCATCTACTGTGCTTTGCGCGCGGTCATCAGGTAAATGGAGTACACAGTAGATCAATTACATAGGGCGATACTGGGCTTATTAGATTAAAAAACTAAAGGTGGTAGATGAGCAGATGTTTGACGAATTAGTATATGAAAATGCAATACCAAGGAAAGAATTCTGACCAAGGAAAGAATTCACTGAGAAATATTTTAACATATGATTAAATTTAAGTGTCAGATTGTTTTTTCTTAAACTATTTGTCTGGAGTGTAGCCTTTAACGTGGTCGATAAACATTCCTGACAACAAGACAATAGAAGTTCTTGGAATGCGATGCTACAAAAGAATGCTGATTATATGGGTAGAATGGGTAGCTAATGAGGAGGTACTGAATCGGATTGTGGAGAAAATACATTTAGGGCAGAACTTGACTGAGAAAAAAGATCGGCATCAAAACACATCCAGAGACATCAAGAAATCCTTAATTCGATAAAATGAGGAAGTGCGTGGGTGGTGGGGGGGGGGGGGGGGAGAGGGTGCGTGAACATTTTAGAGGGAGATCAAAGTTTCATCAAAGTAAGGAGATTCAAATGTATGTTAATTGATGTAGTCGGTCTTTAGATTGAACACGTCAACAACAATGTTTTACGCAATGCTATATCATTTAAATGATGAACGGCGGTACGTGCATTTGAGGGTGTATTTTGCATTTGAACAGTCATTCTCTGTAGATGCGTTGTCAGTTAAGCTGGAATCTTCTTCGGTGATATAAATAAGCATTGGCAATGGCTATTTGTCTGTTTCCTTCCAGTTCTTTGGGTCTTTTAAACACAGTTGACGTCTCGGGTATGTGTAGGAAGAATTTTATCGGTGATGTAATGAAGAATCGACTGTGGCTCTCTGGCCGTCACATCCTGGTTCGATGAGACTTTTAATTACGTTCGGCGTCTCGATCACGTTTAGGAAGAGTTTTTATTCGATTGTCTAATGATGCTTGCAACAGGCGAAACACGTCACTTGTGAAGACTAAATAAATCTTGTACAACCAAGACTGTTTTCTCTGTATCGAAACATCTATTACGGTCCCAGTGTCACCGTGGTAGTGATTTTAACTGAACCAATCTTCTTTCACTGGACGACGAAACGTAGTATCACCCAACTTTCCAGATGGTTCTGGTTCCAGAATCTATAATAAACCGCGTTGTATTCTAAAGAATCTGAATTGTATAAATGTACTTCTCTTACGACACAAAGAATTTTTCAGTTGTTTCTGGTTTCATTGAGATACGATTTGGAGTAGAATATTATTATTCGTTGAGTTACCGTGCGCAATATGCACACAAATATTGTTCATAGCGGTCGTTTTTTAACTGTTTGTGACTCCAGCGCTCTGTCCCTATAAAACTGACTGCGCCCACCATAATCACACTAACAGACTATGATCTGATTCAATATAATCATGTTTGCCTTATTTCACCAAAGTTTTTCTGAACGTGTTTACTTTTTAATTTCACCGGAACCTTTTCATTTTTAAAAATACATTGTAAAAAGAATATTTACTGGAATATATTGTTTCAGAAAATTTATTATCCGTGCTTAAGCCGCTATGTAGTTGCGGAAAATATAGCCCCGTCTTGAAATTGTGAATGACTAAGAATTTTTGTACATGTTGTTTCGGCGTCGAAAACTTCACTTACGTTACTTCAGGTCTCCGACTGGCGTCTACAGTGAGCGCTGATTCGTTGTTTAGTTGTATTCTGAGGCAGCAGAAGTAATGGGATACCTCCTAATATCGTTTCCGACCTTCTTTGTCCCGGGGTACGCAGCAACTCGGCGTGGCGTAGACTCAACAAGTCGTTGCAAGTCCCCTGCAGAAAAACTGAGACGTGCCGCCTCCACAGCAGTCCACAATCACGGAAGTATTGCCGGTGTAGGATTCTCTCCACGAACTGACCTTTCGATTTTTTCCCATAAATGTTTGACGGGATTCGGTCGGGCGATGTGATCTGGGTGGCCAAATCATTCGCTCGAAATGTCCAGAATGTTCTTCAAACCAATCGCGATGAACTGTGGCTGGTTGATATTGCTCATTGTCGTGGGAACATGAAGTGCTTGAACAGCAGAAAATGGCCTCCAAGTAGCCGAACATAGCCATTTACAGTCTATGATTGGCTCAACTGGCGCCAGAGTACCCAATCCATTACGTGCAAACACAGCCGACACCATTATGGAGCCACTACAGCTAGCACAGTGCCATGTTAACAAAGTGGGTATGGCTTCACGGGGTCTGCGGCACACTCTAACACTACCAACTGCAATTGGTCGCGAACCAAGCAGAGGCACTGCAGGCGATGTCGTCGTCTTAGGAAAGGCTCTCTCGTCGGACGTCTGCTGCCGTTGCCCATTAACGACAGATTTCGCTCCACTGTCCCTTGACGTTGCCCGCTACGAATTCCTCTCCTGTGCCAATCCCTTCATCTCAGACTAGCACCTGCAGCTTAAGTCCTCCATTATTTTCCGGATGTATTCCAATCCCTTTCTTTCTCTTTCCTCTCTACAGCTCCCTCTAGTACCTGAGAAATCAGCCACTGATGTCTTAACAGACGTCCTGTCATCCTGTCCCTTCTTGTTGTCAGTGCTTCCCACATAGTCATTTCCTCTCCGATTCTGCGGATGAGCTCCTCATTCCTTACCTTATCAGTCTACCTAATTTTCAACATTCGTCTGTGGCATCACATCCCGAATGCTTCGATTTTCTTCTGATACAGTTCTCCCACAGTACATATATTACTACCATACAGTGCTGCGTTCCAAACGTACATTCTCAGAAATTTCTTCCTCAAATTGAGATCTATGTTTGATACTAGTAGACTTCCGTTGGCCAGGAATGCCCTTTTTGCCAGTGCTACTCTGCTTTTGACGTCCTTCTTCTGCGTCCGTCTCGGCACACTCCTGACGCTGTCGATCTCGGAACGTTGACTTCACTAACGATTTGCGAAATGGAATGTCCCATTCGTCTCGCTCCAACTATTCATCCGCGTTCAAAGTAAGCGAATTCCCGTCGTACAGCCATAACGACGTCGAAAACATTTTCACTTGAATCACCTCAGCAGCCAGTGGTGTAACTGACATTGTAATAAATCACTCTGTAAGAACATTCTATATCAGTCTCTGGCATGACTGGAAGGATGCTAACTATTTTTGAGCCAATTTCGATATAATTTTCTCAATGACGACATAAGGCAGTGCAAAATATGTTTCAAGTTGCTCTGTCGTTGGTGGAAGATAGGCATGACTTTAAATTGTAGGACCCAACTGTTTCATAATTTTGCAACAAATTCTACGAAGCGCCCATCTGTGGAATGCTTTTTACAAGTTTCCCTGCGTGGAAAACAAATCTTTAAACGTCTGAAAAGATTTATAGTGACATATATCCATCAAATCTCTGTATTTTTATCGTCAGAAGTGTTCACGCAAGAAGAAGGATTAGTAATTTACTTACCGAAAAACATTTCAGTCAAGACTTTCTAATACGCCTCTCTGCTTTCTCGTGGTACGGCAGTGATACCCGCACCATCTCCTTTTTATATTGGTGACAGTTTCGGCGAATAATTTATATTAACGATGTATCTGATTGTGGGTAACAGCTGTTTCTTTTTTCTTTTTTTGAGTCATCAAAAATGCTTCGTCTCTGCTTTCCAACATGTTGCATCAAATAGATCCTTTTCTTTACGTCCTGGGCCACAGCTGTTGACTTGTACAAAGTATCAGTGAACCCAACGTAGCCAGACGCTATTTTTTGAAAAATAACGCGAACTTAGGATACTACTGGAATCCTTAATACCGTTTTCAATGACTAAAATAATATGAAATTTCACATCGTCAGTGGTCCTGCTCTCTACGAAACATAAATAGAGGCAGAAATAGCATGTATAAGTGCTTTGTTTTCAACTCAGATACTATACAGCCGTGTATTCTGTTAGAAAGAGGTGAGCTGTGGTTCAGCCAGTTAGTTCTCCACGGTTTGTTCTCCCTCAGGGGAAAATGTTATCCACTCGTGATTGTGAGAGCTATCAGGTTAGTATAAATGTTTACTATTAAAAACAGTCTTGATCATGATTTATTTAACAAGGTGACCGGTTTCGACCACTACTGTGGTCATCTTCAGACCTATAAGTTGTATACAAAGCTCTAATTAGAGGACTACATACATTAAACAAAATACATAAAGTTATAAAGCTATAAAACGTTGAATTACCATTGAGTAGGAACCTCTTTCTGTTGGAGAATCACTACTGGAGAAACCAGTGCACGTCTTATTACATATAATGGAGGCTCCACCCACTTCTGACTGCATGATGTCATTATTAACCAATAAGTAATAAGTCGAATTACAATTTAAAATTTCTTAGTTAAAAGAAGATTGTCAAGAATTAGAAATAAATACACACTAAACTTACCTTATTAAACAGCTATTGTCAGTTAAGAAGCGTTAAAATATTTAAATATGTAGGAAAATGAACTTCGGTTTGGCAGTACATGGGTTGCTCTCTCAAGGCCTATCAGCGAACCATTTCGAACCACTGGTTGCTATGGTGAAGTTAGACGCCGTTGCAAAGATGAAGCAGCAGGCTTTTTTCACTGAAGTTGTTGTAAAGTCGATTGTCGAACTAGTGGTTGCCATGGTGAGGACAAACGCCAGTGCAAAGATGTGGTAGCAGGCTTCTTTCCAACGAAGTTGTTGCGAAGTAGAATGGCAAAGACGTGCACTGGTTTCTCCAGTAGTGATTCTCCAACAGAAAGACGTTCCTACTCAATGGTAATTCAACATTTTATAGCTTTATAACTTTATGTATTTTGTTTAATGTATGTAGCCCTCTAATTAGAGCTTTGTATACAACTTATAGGTCTGAAGATGACCACAGTAGTGGTCGAAACCGGTCACCTTGTTAAATAAATCGTGATCAAGACTGTTTTTAATAGTAATTATTTATAAGACATTGATCACTGCTGTTCCCATAATGCATTCAAATAGTATAAATGTGTTGATAATGCTTGCTACAAATATCAAAGTTATTACGATACCTTGCAAATAAATCGACAGGGACTCATGAACTTAGTATTTTGTGTAGGTGCTTTATATTGTTTTAGCTGCATTGCTTCATCTGACTTTGGCGTCTCATCTGTTAATTATGGTAAATTGTCTACATTTTCACGCACAAACTCGAAGATCAATTTATTTCAGAGCTTTTGCCTGGCTACTTTAATATTTTCAGCTGTATTTCTTGCTAACTATTGGAAAAACAATCAGGCATCGTGGTGCTGCGCGACATGCGTAAATATAATATTACAGCACTGTTTCGAAGTCGCTCGTTTGTAGGCGTATTTATATCGAACATGTTCAGATACTTTTTCAATTTCATGATTCTTCACTGACATCAAGTTACACATCAGACTGCTTATCGGCTATGTCAGAGATTGTTGCGTAGTCTAAGGCTCAATACATTTTTCTTCTACAAATACACTGATCGCTTTGTATAAAATTTTCTCCGTCTTCATCAAGAGTCAGGTTTGGTTCGAAGAACGAACTTTCGGAAATATTCACTGTCTTCATCGTGAGAAGCTTCCTGCCAAGGCCTAGGTCTCTTGTAGGTGATGTGGCCTTCCTTCCTGGTTTGACGCAGCTCTCCATGCTATTCTCCCCTGTGCAAGCCTCTTTATTTCCGAGCAACTACAGCCATTTACATCCTTCTGAATTACCTTACTGTATTCATCTCATGGTCTCCCTCTACGAATTTCTCCCTCCCCCCCCCCCCCCCCACACGTCAACGCACACACACACTCTCCTCCAGCAGAAAACTGGTGATTACTTCGTGTCTAAGAACGTGCCCCATCAAGCGATCTCTTCTGTTTATAAGGTTGTGCACGAATTTCTTGTCTCTACAATTCTATACAGTACCACCTCATACGATCTACCTATCTAATATGCAGCACCATGTTTCAAAGGCTCCTATTCTCTTCTTGTCTAAACTGTTCATCGTCCATGTTTCACTTCCATACACGGCTACATTTCACGCAAATATTTTAAGAAAACCCAGACCATCACTGAAATCTGTATTCGATGTTAATAAATTCTTCAGAAACGCTTTCCTTTCCATTGCCATTCTACAATTTATATCCCCTTTACTTCAGCCATCATCAGTTATTTTGCTGGACAAATAACAAAACTTATCTACTCTAATTTCCTCAGCTTCACCTGTTTTGATTCGACGTCATTCCATTATCCTTGTTTCTTCTTTTGATGAAGTTCATTTTATGTCCTTCTTTCAAGACTGTCAATTCGGATCAATTGCTCTTCCAGATCCTTTGCTGTCTCTGAAAGTATTACGATGTCATCGGCAGACCTCATAGCTTTTATTTATTTTCACTGAACTTTCATTCCTACTTCAAATTTTTCTTTAGTTTCCTTTACTGCTTGTTCAGTGTACACATTGAAAAATATCGGCGATAGGTTACCGCACTGTCTCCTTTCCTTCTCAACCACTGCTTCCCTTTCATGCTCCTCGATCCTTACAACTGCCGTCTGGCTTCTGTGCAAGTTAAAAATTGCCTTTCCTCCATCTATTTTATTCCTGGTACCTTCAGAATTTCAAAGGGAATATTCCAATCAGCAATGTCAAAAGCTTTCTCTAAGTCTGCAAAAGCCATGAACGTAGATTTGCCTTCCTTAAAGTAATTTGTAAGATAAGTTGCAGGGTCAGCATTGCCCCGCGTGTTCCTACATTTTTCCGAAAACCAAAGAGGTCTTTCCCGAGGTTTTTCCATTTTTATGTGAAGAATTCGTGTGTATTTTGCAACCATGACTTACCAATTGATAGTTTGACAATTGTCACACCTGTCTGCAACTGCTTTCTTCGGAATTATTACATTCTTCCCTAAGTGTAAGGGCGTTTCGCCTGTCCCATGCGTCTTGCACAGCATACGGAAGAAGTTTGTCATGGCTGGATCTCTGAAGGCTATCAGTAATTCTGACGGAATGTCGTCTACTCCTGGAGCCTTGTTTCGACTTAGATCTTTCATGTGTCTGACATGTTAGTCAGCACTGGTGACGGCTAGAACCTTAGAGGAGCCTGGGCCTGGGGGCTACAAACCAGACTAAGAATTCACTAACATTACGAATTTGTCATAAAGCGAATGTAAAGTTGCTGCTAGCAGTCTCTACTCGTCTCTTTCGCTCCGTTATTCTTCGCAGGGGGATTAGAGTATGGGACTAGGGGGGGGGGGGGGGAGTGAGGATAGTAGTAATCGCTTCGCTGTTCATTTACGGCAGTTGCGCATTTTCAGATCCTGCCCGACGAGATGGAATTCTACCAATAGTGGGCCAGACCACGTTTAGGTTATAGAAGACACGCAGTCAGTCTGTCTCTGATGGTGAAAATGATGAATATCTTCAAAAGTTCATCTTGAACACCGACGAAACTTGGTACTTGGATACCACCATCAAAATCTTCTTGGCCAAACCGTCTGCTTGCTTCCATCGCTGACATACTGATTCGTCGCTGAAGCATTCCTAAACTGTGCATTTGGAATCGTAAAGCAAACTGTAAGTTACTGTAACTAAACTACGAACTGAACTTGGTAATGTGCGTTTACCAATACTTGTTTTTCTTAACTACATGTAACGTATGTTGAGGCTTCATCTTGCTACTGTCTATACTCACTGACAGCCTCTAATGCAGTTTCTAGAATTTCATTGCTTGTGGAACATACATTTATCCTGATAGTGGAAGAGCTTTCCAAACATTCTTCTTAGTCACAGAAAACATTTCATTTCTGTAACTCCTTATAAGTCAGTAGATGTCTAATTTCTGATCGGATGAAGTAGTGTCCATAGCTCCTCACTATTCAGCAAGACGATTTAATGTATTTACTGGCTTGTAGTTGTATTACTCGTTTTTATCAAATTCATTTTCGATTCTGCTCTCGCTTTTCCAAGAGATTTTCATTCCGTTCGCATGGAAAAAAAACCCAGAAATATCAAATAATTTTAGGATCCTGCTTTTCCGGCATATTTGTATTCATTTCGGAGTTTCATACTATGAGAATTACTTCTCACGTGTGTATGCTGGCAAAACCACAGGTCGAAAGTTCCTCCTAATCCTCAGGATCGATTTCAACCAAACTTGGTACTGAAAATATCTATCCGGTAAAAATACTGTGGGGGTAAGAGGCTCCTATTGGGATAACGGTGATAACGGAGAGAGAGGAAGAGGAGATGGACTCAGATAGAGGAGGAGAGGAGAAGGACATAGGGGGAAGGGTGACTGGACAGAAAGGAAGAGGAAAAGATAAAGAGAACAGGAAAGAGGAGTTGGGCAGAGGGGGAAAAGCAGATGGACAAAGGAAAAAGGAGGAGATGGGCAGTAGAGAGGGTGAGAAG
This sequence comes from Schistocerca serialis cubense, assembly GCF_023864345.2. Taxonomy (NCBI): domain Eukaryota; kingdom Metazoa; phylum Arthropoda; class Insecta; order Orthoptera; family Acrididae; genus Schistocerca; species Schistocerca serialis. The sequence continues at coordinate 439,625,195 of NC_064642.1, read as the reverse complement.
GAGATAGAGGAGGAGGAGGAGGGGATGGAGGGAGGGGGAAGGAGCAGATGGGCAGAGATGGGGGAGAAAATGGGCAGAGGGGGGGGGGGGGGAGCTGGAGGATAGGTTATGGATGCAGAAGGGAGGGAGGAGGGGATGGAGGGAAGGGTGAGATTGACTAATAGAAGAGGAGAATAAATACATACCCATGCGACGCTGGCTACTCAGCTAGTTCTAAAGGACCAGTTAACAACTGTTGTAAACTAGCTTGCTCAGGAAAGGATACATTGGCCTTAAGACAACCTTTCCAATAAAATTAGGCATGCATCCAGGCCAGAGGAGGAGCAAACCCATACTGGTAAGTGCCAAGTTCTTAAATTTGGCCCGATTTTGTAATCACTGAAATAACACCGCATATCCTCTCAACCGCAAAGGTGCATTTCTTGCCCTCCTCTCCTTCTCCATGTTTCCCTTTTTTTGTTGGGCATTGTATACGGTACGAGAAATTTTATCCCACATCCATCTTTGAGAGTTTAGTTCTCCTTTGGTATGTTCCCTCCTATACCGATCCATGCGATGTATTCTCTAGTGGACAGACGTACGTCAAAGAGCCCTCCGCTCAGTTCTCGTTTTGAGTGTTTTCTCCTATGTCCATCCATTATATGCATTCTCCAGAGGACAGATGTGCGTCACAGAACCCTTCATAACACAAAGAAATCGGAATGTACTCATTTTGGGTTGGTTTTATTGCCACTTCTCAGAACACATGTTTAATATGGTACCGATATGCGGACGAAGCGTGGTAGTGAATAGCGCAGAACATTCAATATAGAATGGAACGCCTAACCGCTGTACAACGTCGGTGGATCAATCCGATTCTCGCAATTGCTTTAAATTAATAGCTTTTCACGTGATCTTTGCCTGAAATACTTCATGCCTTTCCCGCGAATCTCTTCCGAAGGGCAAATACGTCGTGAAGTTTTCACGAATCGGCCAGCTGCCGGAGAGCCGGGGGACAGTGCTGGTCGTGAATAATGCATCAGCTCATCAGGAGCGCGCGGACCCCAGTCCGGACTGACTAATGTGTCGCCGTTCTTGGTTTCTGCGATCGGCGTTCGGCAGGCCAGCTGACGGCCCCAGGTTCGCCGCCTGGCCGCTAATTCGGGATGGCCGGGGCGCCTTGATTTGTCGCCACACCTGCTGCTACATCTGCACGCCACAAATCACTGCTCCGAGAGCTGCGTACACCGCGTCTGTCGCATAGCGCCGATGACCTGTTATTCGGCTCTGTGCCTGTAGACTTCGTCTCGGTGCCTACAAGTGCAGTGTTCTTTGATACCAAAGTATATAAGTTGAAAGTTTTCCGTTACACTCCCAACTTTAACTACTTAAATCAGTTCGGTACAATTAACTCTAACATTCACTGCAAATATACGAGTCTTTACGTAGCTATCGATTTCTGCAGATGTAAATATCCTAGGACGTGCTGTAAGCTCGTTTAGAAGAACTCTGCGTCTCGTTTGCCCACCAATGAGATGCATGCGCGCCTTGTAACAAACGGTGGACAGAATGTTCGAAACACAACAGCCTACCCTTCTTACGGAGTATGGATGGGACATCAAAAATATAAATATCGATATTCAACATTGAATTAAGACAAGGCGAATAGTCAAATAAAATGAATGGATACTTCGACGTATCGGTGCCACAAACTTAGTTTTAACGTCAAGATTAATTATGGCTTCACATGCTGTTTACAGCTGTCAGTAGTTGTTTCTTTCAACTAATAAGAAATTAAGGAAAACCAAATTTTATTACAAATTATTTTACATACAAATAGAGAAATCTTAGCAAAAGTTAAAAGCAAATACTTTTAGTACAGCATGTGAAAGAATAGACGGAAAAACGAATCACTCAAAAATAAAATTAATATAAACCAAAAATTTTCTGTTCCAAAATTTATTTTCTAAACAACTTAAATCAGTTAGATGGTATGTTCCACTTTTAATCTGCTTCACTGAGTACAAATCACATCGCCTACATTTGAAATGGTCTTTCTTCTGGACATGAAGTAGCAACAACAGATAAATAATTCCTAGTTATGTGGCAAAAACTGCAAGTAGGCTCAGAAGTTTCCCTACAGATTGTGAATGAGGTATCTCCATGTAACCGTCCAGGTAGTGATATTCCTAAACATACTGATATTTTTGGAGAAGTGTCCTGAGTGTTTTAAGTTATTCTCCTTTCTTGCGGGTTCCATGTTTCCAATATTACTACCAACATTACGTTCGAGTGAGGGGTTACGATGACATACAACTGACAAAAGTAAAAATTTCTCTAAGAACATCAAAGTAAACAACTGCAAGTACTATTCCTATGTTGTAAATATTTCAACATTAAAAAGAAAGCAGACCTGAGTTTTCTCTATTATGGGGCAGATGTTGAAAATATTAATATTGTCCGATTATATCGCTACAAAATATCTATGTTACCAACATTGGCTGAACAAATATCAAGGAAACATATCACGTGATTTTTCCGATATATCGATATTTCGTTACATCGCTGGCCGATATCCCAAACCTAGTATACAGGCAGAGGTCTGGCCGGTGTTATGGCAGTACTGTATGATACAGATGCCGTCCGGCTGTGTACAGAATGAACGTATTTGCAATTTTTTACGAGCCACGAATCTTAGACTGGTTTGATGCAGCCTGCCACGAATTTCTCTCCCGTGCCAAACTCTTCATCTCAGATTAGCACTTGCAACCTACGTCCTCAGTTATTTGCTGAATATATCACAATCTCTGCCTTGCTCTACAGTTTTTACCCTCTACAGTTCATTGCAGTACCGTGGAAGTTATTATTTGATGTCTCAACAGATTCCTTCCCCCAGTCCCTTCTCCTTGTTTTACACATATTTCTCCCCCCCCCCCCCCCCCTTGATGCCGCGCAGAACCTCGTTATTCCTAATCTTATCGGTCCACCTAATGTTCAAGGTTCTCCTGTAGCACCACATCTCAAATGCTTAGCTTCCCATCTGTTTCGGTTTTCCCTCAGCCCATGTTTCTCTACCACACAATGCTGTACTCTACACGTACGTTTTCAGGAATGTCTTCCTCAAATAAAGACCTACGTTTGATACTAGGAGACTTCTCTTGGCCAGGAATGCCCTTTTCGCCATTGCTAGTCTGTTTTTGATTGTCTCCTCGCCCCGATCGTCATGGATTATTTTGCTTCCTACATAGCAGAATCCCTTAATTTCATCCACGTCGGGATCACAAATTATGATGTTAAGTTTCTCGCTGTTCTCAATTCTGCCACTTCTCATTACTTTCGTCTTTCGTCGATTTACTCTAAATCCATATTCTATACCCATTAGACTGTTCATTCCATTGAACAGATCTTGTAATCCTTCCTCGCTTTCATTGAGGATAGCAATGTCACAATGAAAGAACGATGCACGATTGTAATTTTTCATATGGTATCACTGCAACCCAATTAGCTTGTATGTATCCCACATTTGGCGATGTGTTCCCATTAATAACCTCGGTAGCCAGGTTTGATAACTATGTAAGATGTGCGTAATATTTGACAGATACACTGTAGTAAATGTTGGTTGGTGACTTTAGTTTAAAACTATGTCTAGACTAAAACAGTAAAACAAAAATATAAAAGTCGATCATTTAACGCGAGGGAGTTCTTCCCTACCTTTCTCTCAGAACGTTGGAATTTCAGTTATCTCCGTGTGATGATGCAGCCTGCATAACATATTTGCTCATTAATCTGATAAGAAAGCACTGCCGACAGGCGATGCGAGAAAGAAACACAATGACGGAAACCTTTGCAAGCATAGTGATGGTGGTGAAACTTGACACTGCCACCGCCTGCAAAGTCCTTAATTGTTCAAACATCACCAAAAATTTAATTTCTTATTATTCTAGCATTTCTGTTGAATTAAATTCGACGCCCTTTTCAGGCATATGACTTCTTGCTGTCTCCATGTAATGTAAGCAAATTTAATTATATTTCAGTGATTTCCCAGCCTGTGATAAAAGTGACAAGTCAAAGTAGTTCGTCGATACGAGAGAAAGACGTGTTTCTTTTCCTATTAGAAGAATGCTTGGAAGGAAAGGATGTCTCACAAATTCTGAAATAGACAATCAGCAAACTCATTATGGGATAGCCACGAGAAGGGGCTCTAATGATATTGAATCTATGAGAAGAGCTGTATGTCCACTTTTCTCATATGGTATCCTGTAATGAGGACCCACAACAACTACTTTACAAAAGCGGTCCTGAAAGTTGGTGCAAGTATAAACGGGAATTAATTTCTGCCTAAAATTGTGAGGGTAAATACTCATTACCACCAGAAGCTATGAGCATAATAAAACCTGTATTTGGGACTTTGCTAATACTGATCTACTCAAGAGGTGCTTACATGGTAACACTCAAGATCTCAATCAAAGTTTGAGGTCTGTAATTTGGAATCGTCTACCAGAACGGTGTCCGTACACAATGAAGCTTTAAAATTCGACGTATTCGATGCTGTGTGATGGTATATCAGGAAAAATGGAAGTCCCGGGGAGACTCAGAACCGATGTGGATGCAAAAGCAAGACTGGCGTTACGCAATATCGATTTTTCAATGATTCGGAAAGCAGACATAGTTGCACTCAGTTGCACAAAAGAGTCGAGAAAACAAAAGAAAGGGCGAAGAATAAAAGAAGGTGGCTCGATTCAAATGATACTGGATATTGTGCAGGAAAATATTAATTTTAAAACTGTTATGAAAACTGGGAAATAATAGACAAATCTTTAAAGCAAGTTACTCAAAACTACATTTTCTGTGCTAAAGGTACCATTATTTTTAGAGATGCTTGTAACAGAAACTCGAAATTTTCTGCAGTTCTTCCAAGAAGCAAAGAACAAGGTATGGACATGTGGCTTTATAAGTGCATCTCTTCTGATTCAATTTCAATAAGAATATTAATTTTTCTTTAAATTATAAACTATTTTTTAAACAAATGTCAACAGAACTCTGTAAATTCAGTGCCCCTGAAGCTACACTACATTAAAGCAATAATTACCGGAAATCATCCCAGTTTCAATGCTCTACCTTAATAGTTTATGCAGAAATGGTTCCTAAATACCATGAAAGTTTCCATTGACGGCTCAAGGAAAATGGCTCGCACCTGTCTCCCCGTATTACCTATAGATCCAAAAAGAGGTAGTGGATATAGCAGAAACGTCTACGAGTGGGATTAAACCTCAGGTTGAAAGAGTATAAATGAAAATGAGGAATAGTTGCACGAACTGTTGAAAGGAAGGAACAATGAAATGAAAAAGGGCTGAAAATAAACGAGAGAGAGAGTGGGAGGAGAAAAGAGAGTACCGACAAACGTATGAGTATTGGCAACTATGGAATATAAAAGTGGAAGAATATTGTTATCTTGGAAGCAAAACTGTGCGTGACGCACCTTGCAAAGGGAACTTCAAGAGAAGACTAGCAGATACGAAGAGGACATTCCTTGTCAACCGAACTTCAGTTTTATCGATCCTAGGTCTTGAGGAAGAAATTTCTGAGAATGTACGTTTCGAACACAGCAGTGTAAGGAAGTGAATCACAAACTGTCGACAATCCGGAGAAAATGATGATCAAAGGTTTTGAGATTTGGTGATATCAGTGGAAGTTGAAAATTGGGTGAACTGATGATGTAAGAAATGAGGAATTTCTCCGCAGAATCAGCGAGGTAAGAAATTGACTGTAAGAAGGGACGGGACACAAGTCTCTAGGAAGACGGAAGGTTCTAAATGATTGGAAAAGAGCAGAGGTAGTACCAGGTTTCAAGAAGGGTCCTCGAGCAGATGCGCAAAACTATAGGCCTATATCTTTGACATCGATCTGTTCTAGAATTTTAGAACATGTTTTTTGCTCGCGTATCATGTCATTTGTGGAAACCAAGAATCTACTGTGTAGGAATCAACATAGATTCCGGAAACAGCGATCGTGTGAGAGCCAACTCGCTTTATTTGTTCATGAGACCCAGAAAATATTAGATACAGGTTCCCAGGTAGATGCCATTTTCCTTGACTTCCGGAAGGCGCTCGATACAGTTTCGCACTGTCGCCTGATAAACAAAGTAAGAGCCTACGGAATATCAGATCAGCTGTGTGGCTGGATTGAAGAGTTTTTAGCAAACCGAACACAGCATGTTGTTCTCAATGGAGTGGCGTCTACAGACGTTAAAGTAAACTCTGGCGTGCCACAGGGGAGTGCCATGGGACCATTGCTTTTCACTATATATATAAATGACCTAGTAGATAGTGTCGGAAGTTCCATGCGGCTTTTCGTGGATGATGCTGTAGTATACAGAGAAGTTGCAGCATTAGAAAATTGCAGCGAAATGCAGGAAGATCTTCAGCGGATAGGCGCTTCGTACAGGGAGTGGCAACTGACCCTTAACATCGATAAATGTAATGTATTGCGAATACATAGAAAGAAGGATCCTTTATTGTATGATTATATTATAGCGGAACAAACACTGGTAGCAGTTACTTCTGTAAAATATCCAGGAGTATGCGTACGGAACGATTTGAAGTGGAATGATCATATAAAATTAATTGTTGATAAGGCGGGTGCCAGGATGAGATTCATTGGGAGAGTCCTTAGAAAATGTAGTCCATCAACATAGGAAGTGGCTTACAAAACACTCGCTCGACCTATATTTGAGTATTGCTCATCAGTGTGGGATCCGTACCAGGTCGGGTTGACAGAGGAGATAGAGAAGATCCAAAGAAGAGCGGCTCGTTTCGTCACAGGGTTATTTGGTAAGCGTGATAGCGTTACGGAGATGTTTAGCAAACTCAAGTGGAAGACTCTGCATCGCGGTGTAGCTTGCTGTGCAGGCTTCGAGAGGGTGCGTTTCTGGATGAGGTATCGAATATATTGCTTCCCCCTACTTATACCTCCCGAGGAGATCACGAGTGTAATATTAGAGAGAATCGGGCGCGCACGGAGGCTATCCGGCAGTCGTTCTTCCCGCGAACCATACGCGTCTGGAACAGGAAAGGGAGGTAATGACAGTGGCACGTAAAGTGCCCTCCGCCACACACCGTTGGGTGGCTTGCGGAGTATAAATGTAGATGTCGATGTAGACAGGGCACGTGTTAGGACATCACGAAATAGCTTCAATGGAATAAGAGGGAGGTGTAAGGGATAAAAATTGTATGGAAAGGCAGAGATGCAATCAACAACTTGTACAGGAGTTTGTGTAGAAATGCTTTTCTGAGATGAAGATGTTGGGACAGGAGAGAGTATCATAGCGGACCATATCAAACCAGACACAGGGATGAGGATCTCATAAAAAAAAGGTACGGAGATTTGTGGCACAGTTGAAATATTCAGGGAGAGTCACTTAGGAGCGCTTTGTTTCCAGACCGTGCGGAGTGTGACGTATATCCAACATCTTCCTTTAGACTGGAAAATGAGGTGCCATGTCTCGTGTAGAGGGTCGTGCTAGCGTTGGCGGAAGCGCCCAGTAGAGCCTTGCGATGGGAGAAGGGGGCTGGGGGGGGGGGGGGGGAGCGGTAGGTGCCGTGCCTAGTTTTCCGCGGCTGCTGGCAGTGTGCGGCGGCAGACGACACGCAACGTGACGTCACGGTGCGGGAGGCGCCCCGCTGATGAGTCGATGCATAATTCAGAATATCCGTCCGGCGGCAGCGCAACCGATCCGCTAGCGCCACGGAAGTGTTGGCGGAAACAGCTGCCGGCGCCGCGTCCGCCAGCCGTGTCCCGCTCTGGCGCCTGCGCGCCAGGTGGTAGGTAGTCGTGTTACGGGGTGTCCAGGTGTCGCGCCCACTGCTACGTTTGCCAGTACTGTGCTACTATAATTGATTCATACTTTTTCAAAGTTCCACATTTTGCAAAGAATTTCACGTACGACTACGAGTGCTGCGTGAATCGAACCACAAACTCACCAAGATAGCATTTTGCCCAACAGTCGCCGTTATGAGTGCAGGGCGTTTACAAAATGGCGACCAATCAAAAAAATGAGTTTATGTGAGATATTTATCTGTTTCAACTTTTTAGCGTGCGTTCTGAAGAAATTATGGAAAAGAACCGCAATGGGATTGGGGTTGGGTTGTTTGGGGAAGGAGACCAGACAGCGAGGTCATCGGTCTCATCGGATTAGGGAGGGACGTCGGCCGTCCCCTTTCAGAGAAACCATCCACGCATTCGCCTGGAGTGATTTAGGGAAATCACGGAAAACCTGCCGGCCGAGGTGGCCGAGCGGTTCTAGGCGCTACAGTCTGGAACCGCGCGACCGCTACGGTCGCAGGTTCGAATCCTGCCTCGGGCATGGACGTGTGTGATGTCATTAGGTTAGTTAGGTTTAAGTAGTTCTAAGTTCTAGGGGACTGATGACCTCAGAAGTTAAGTCCCATAGTGCTCAGAGCCATTTGAACGAAAAACCTAAATCAGGATGACCGGACGCGGGATTGAACCGTCGTCCTCCCGAATGCGAGTCCAGTGTTTAACCACTGCGCCACCTCGCTCGGTGGAGAACCGCCATGTGAGCAGTGTTGTGTGCGTTGGTCTCGACAACATTGAGATACTGGTTTTACATGTGTAATACTACAGCAGCCACTTTACGGTGTGTGGCGGAGGGTACAGTGTGTACCACTGTCATGTACCCCTGGTTCCAATCACGTATGGTTCGCGGGAAGAACGATTGCTGCTAACCCTTCCTGTGGGCCCGAATCTAAGTTTATCTTGCAATAAGAACGGTTGAAATATGATTCAACTTACACAGCTGACAGTAGTCTGAAACACAGCTGTTAGAAAGGGAGAACGTGTATTTTATCTCGTCACTTATGCGCTTTGCGCTATACTGAAGTTTCCTGACTGCGAGAATGAAAAATTTCAATAACTCTAAAAAAACCAAAACTGAATCTGACGCAACACTTTTGTTTTGAAATTGGCCCTGGTAATAAAACAGAACTTGATCAGTTTGGAAATAATGGACCCTGTGCTTAATGAATGCTGTCCCTGAAATTAGAAAATATCTGACATTTATCTGCGTAATAGTAACGCTGTTCACCCTGATCTATGTTAGTATTTAAAATTGTGTACTTAGCAAACAGCTGTTGTGCAAGGCTATTGTTTAGCATATATTTTAATTAATTCGAATATGACTGAGACAATAACTTCTTGAGAAAAATAGTCAATCAAAAATGATGTGGTTCCCGGAACTGGTATTGACTTGGGGTAAGTAACAATATGGCACTAACTTTGAAACTTGTATTTTGGCTCTTTGAAAATTAATAATGCTCACAATTAACACTCTCAGTAAACTGATTATAAGTTAACAATTACCTTTATAAAATCAATGGATGAGAGTGCTATAAACTGTCTCAATCATCACTTACGAATATGCGCCTTGCATTAGTAACAACGAAACTTTCTTTACCTTAATTATTTCCAACTTCTGTCGAGATTCGTTTTGCAATTAGCAAACATCAAAGTATCTTGCAAATAAAAACAAAAACATTTACTGCCCGCAGCGAGTAGTCCTCGCCGGCCGCGGTGGCCGTGCGGTTCTGGCGCTGCAGTCCGGAACCGCGGGACTGCTACGGTCGCTGGTTCGAATCCTGCCTCGGGCATGGGTGTGTGTGATGTCCTTAGGTTAGTTAGGTTTAAGTAGTTCTAAGTTCTAGGGGACTTATGACCTAAGATGTTGAGTCCCATAGTGCTCAGAGCCATTTGAACCATTTTTCGAGTAGTCCTCCATACTTCTCTCGATCTAAAGTTACTCTAACACATTACTCACAACGCAGTGGATCAGCGATCGGTGTTGAGCAGCGACGCTACTATAATCGATATTACATTTAACCATCTATGGTCCAATGTAATATTTTCTTATAAAAATTTGAATTAATCTACCCTGTTTGTATACCTTTCAATCTTCACGATCTTTTCGCTAAATATACATAGACGGAAGCAATATATTGCTGGACTCTTCTACGCACATTGGAAGGTGGCTACACTGAGCCACTGCGCCAGAGATTGCGCCAAAGAGTATTATTAAGCCGCCTCCACAGTACTTGTCGAGAGCTCGTAGAAGTCAGTGCCTGTCGAGGACTCGGGGTAGTCTGTGCTGAGATGTTGTAGCAGAGAGTGTTTGTTAAGATGTGCTATTAGGCAGTGCTTGCTGAGATGTGATATTAGAGAGTTCTGGTTGAGATGTGATAGTAGAGAGTCGGTGTGAGATATAATGTAAGGATTAGAGTGATTTTGATCAATATAAATGAGGTAACCAACTCCGTTTCTTTTTATTTCAGTGTCCTAAATAATGCGTCATTACAGGTTCAGTCAACAAAGCATCTGGCGCGTGTTCTTGTATAAGAGTTTAATTCTGCTTTCCTTACGCAATTATAGTATTTGTAATTTTCTTTTATGACGTCAGTATAATTGTTGAAGAAGAACCGTGCCAGATGTGTACGTTGAGTCACACTCCCACACACAGAACAATTACATTTGTGCTTTGGTTTTGTAGGTTTTATAGTTGCTGGGGACTTAATTAATTAATTGTGTTAACGAAAATTTTCATTTCATTCCTTGTTGTTGTTCTTTGCAGTCAGATTGCGTAATAATTCTAGTCAGGGCCAAACGTTTACCAGACACAGTGTAATCGGACAGACAGCTACAAAAAATAAAAATTATTTTCAATCATATTTAATTAAGCCTCCATGCAACATACGCTGTCAGAAGTTTAATAGGAGACGATATAGTAATCGCAACACTTCTCTCGTAGTGTCGGCCAATGCAGCTGGCTGAGCGTTTCCGTGATGCTTTCGAGTTTACTAAATGAACTTGTATCGAAGTGTGCTGCTCTTCTGTGAATATTCCCTGTTGCCTCTATCAGGCCTACTTAGTGCGGGTACAACACTGACAAGAAATATTCAAGCGTTGGTCGAACACGTGTGTTGTACGCTAGTTGCTTTTCCGAGGAGTTTTCTAATTAAATTTAGTCTGACAACAGAGCTTACTCGCTATTAATTTAATGTGCTCGTTCCACTTCAGCCGGCCGGAGTGGCCGAGCGGTTCTAGGCATTGCAGTCTGGAACCGCGCGACCGCTACGGTCGCAGGTTCGAATCCTGCCTCGGGCTTGGATGTGTGATATCCTTAGGTTAGTTAGGTTTAAATAGTTGTAAGTTCTATGGGACTGATGACCTCAGAAGTTAAGTCCCATGGTGCTCAGAGCCATTTTAACCAATTTTTTTTTTTTTGTTCCACTTCGAATCGCTCTGTACGCATACTCCTGTATATTTTATGGAAGTAACTGGATCCAATGAGTGTTCTGCAATTATGCAGCAAAGGGTCTTTCTGTCCGAGTATTCGCAATACGTTACATTTGTTATGTTGAGCTTCAGATGACACTCCATGCACCAAGCGTCGTCCATTCTTAGGTGTTCCTGCATTTCGCTACAATTTTTGTAGCTTCGCGACTTCCCTGTATACGACAACAGCTTTCGTTATAAGCGTCTGAGAACTTTCGCCATTAACTGTTATGTCACTTACACATATATGTTGTGAAGAGAAACGATCCTATAACACTAACCTATACGCTGAAGTTACTTTTAGGTCTGAAGACTTCTCACCGTTCAGAAGGAGATACTGTGTTCTGTTTGCTATTTTGTTCATTTCGTGGCAGTGCATAACCGTTTAGAATACTTTACGGAAATGAAGGTACATGGCATCTACCTGGGCGCCTGTATCTACTGCTTTCTGGGTCTCGTGAACGAACAGCTGTCACTGTATGGCTCTGAGCACTATGGGACTTAGCATCTATGGTCATCAGTCCCCTAGAACTTAGAACTACTTAAACCTAACCAACCTAAGGACATCACACAACACCCAGTCATCACGAGGCAGAGAATATCCCTGACCCCGCCGGGAATCGAACCCGGGAACCCGGGCGCGGGAAGCGAGAGCGCTACCGCACGACCACGAGCTGCGGACAGCTCTCACTGTAAACATAGAAATATCGTCGAACATGCTTGCTAGATGCAACCGTGAAGAGGGTGAGGGAAATTTTCGTACGCACTCCAAAAATGTCAATGGCCCGCGCAAGGCAATAACTTGAAATACCGCGGTAAGCCAAGTGGAAGATTTAGCGAGGGAGGTTACATTTCAGACCGTACCGTCTCTAGCTCGTGCAAAAATTACTACTGCAAGATTACTGCCGGTGCTTCAGTTTTGCATCGTAGTGCCGGAAGCAGTTGAGGGTGAACATCTCACCTCCAAGCTGATACTCAGCGACGAAGCAATCCTACATTTATCAGGAAAGGTGAGTTGTCACACGGTGGGAGGATGGGGCACTGAAAATCCACGTGAAATTGTGGCACATGAACGATATTTTCCGAATGATAAGCTTGTTCTGGTCGCTGTAGTGACGAAGCTGTATTGGTTGTTTTCCTTCTTGAGAAGACTGTGATCGGTACCTCTTACCTGGAGATGCTACAGTTTTGGTTGTCTCCAGTACTGACTTTTGATTCCGACAGTTGCATCTCCAGACAATATGGAGTATCTCCTCATTGTAGCATCGGCATTTGTCGCAACCTAAACGATAAAGTTTTGGATCAATTAATTTGGCTTAGTGATGATGAGGCTCTTTACCCCTGCTCACCCTACCCCCTCCTTTTCCCCCGCCACCACACCCGCGCCCGCGTCACCTGACATAACGCCCTGCTAGATTTTCTTTCGCGGTAAGTTGAGGATCACTGAATGCAATAATGATGCTGTGATGACCACTAACACAATGTTGTTCGATAATGTATGGAATGAAGCTGTCTGTCGTTTCAACGTGTGTCGTGTGACCAGAGGGAGATTCCAGAACATTTGTAGAGTGCAAAATCCAAATGAGGTCAGCTTGCGGTTCTATTCATGCGTCAGTCATGAATGTACATGTAATGCAGGGCTATTCGAAACGATTTCAGACATTTACTGCTTCCAAACTACAAAAGATAGAAACACAATTCCAACGTTCCTATAAACAGAAAAGCTCAACCAAAATATCGACGGGTGTACTGCCGGTCTACAGTGTCCAACGGGCACAATACTTCGGCGATCATACATGTCGCCATCATCAGGTAAACTGACGGACTGAGCTCTCGTGAACGTGCCGGCATGCCGGCACGGAGATCCGTACGCTATGGCTGCTCAGGAGGATCTGGGTTCGGTCGCGGCGGCGGCCGATTTAAATACCCTCCGCCCGCGGCGCGCTCACTCCGCCACGGTCGCGCGGTGGAACAGATTGCGACGGCGTCTGAGGTGACGTCGGTGAGATGGCTCCGTCCGCCGTGGTCGTCACAACTATACGTTTGCTCGATTTACTCTTGATTAACCCAATCGCTAGTTCCCAAGCCTTGCTGTACCAGAATCCTCGTGCGTTCATACTCTATAGCGTGATTTTCCGACAAACAATGTTCAGCGACCGCCGACTTGCTCGGATACATGAGTGTGCCCCTGGTGTTCACGGCATCGATCCTCGACGGTACGCATCGTCTGTCGATTTACAAATAACGGTGAAACTGATAGTGTTCCGTTAAGACTGGCTGCTGTCAAACTACGAGAAATGGTGTGTTATGTGCAGTTAGAAAATTATTTAAGCTGTGTAATACTGTGAACACAGGATGATATCTCACTCACGATTTATTTTTATATTGCTTGACGGATATGCAGATGGGCGACGCTGCCCGAAACCGGTCAGTATGACATGATAAAACAGCGACTGATCTAAAGCAGGTATATTTTCTGTAAATGAGGATTGCGGATAACTCCCAGCCGACAAATATGTCCACTTCGAAACCTTTATGTGGTCTGTGGGTTCATCAGTAGAATGTGTTCAAACGTACCGGACAGTACATTTCATTAATGACAACAATTAAGTACTATTGTTAACAGGTTAATAACGAGCTTACAAATAAGCAAAATAAACACACAGACACAACTAACTGCTAGCTATTAACAAAAAATATTGTCGAGACGATTTGTTTCATAATAGAATATATTAAGACATTCAGTAATAATACCCAAGAATTTTTGGAAATTTCTGAAACGGGAAAGAATTTATATGTTAAACAAGCACATTTTTTGTGCTGCTGTTTAGGTACTTAACATCCCAGAAGCATTTCATCATTTATGTGGGAAGCATCTTTGATGAGTGTTCTGGAACAGTACAGAATTGTTTTTTACATCCATGCGAGACAGGGAGATGAACCAAAACGTGATCGAAATCGAGGCCAAAGATGGAAAAACTTTTTTTTCTGAAAATACCTCATTCTTATGGTTTTTTAGGGTGGGAAATCCAAATATGATACCAAAACTATATCATCCACCACTTCTTCACATTTTACAATTAAATTTATTAAATTAAATCATTTTTTAACGAATTTAATAGCTTGTATATAGTTAAAATAATTTTAAAAGAAGGTGTAACGAATGTAGATGACGTTGGTGCCACTGCTGAAAAACAGTTGCTGGCTAAAAACGTCGATTCTATTTCTGTGGTAATATATGGTGTTTTGCATACTGTCAACGTGACCTCACTTTCCCATTTCCTGTGCATGTGCTCAGTACAAGGTCTAATCGTGGTTGTAAAAACTCTGCTAATTGTTTTTACTATATTTGCAGTGAATTTGTGATTAAAAAACAACAAAGAAATATTACAGACTGTTAAAATGATTTATCTTCATACTTTGGATCTAAACTTGTTTATCAAGATACAGCTTGAGCGCCACATAAGGTATGTGATACGTGTGTTCAAGATCTGAGAAAATGGTCCAAAAAGGAAAAAAAAGCCTTTATATTTGCTGTTCCTATGATATGGAGGGAGCCAAGAAATCATTCCGATGATTGCTACTTTCGCAGTGTTGATATTACTGGTCATAATTCGAAAAACATGAAGGTAATAAGCTACCCTAACCTTCCGTCCGCCACCCGACAGGTAGAGAATAGTGTAGATTTCCCTGTTGCTGAACCACCAGATTATTTAAATTCTATTCCAACCGTTTCCTGATGTACAATGTGATTTAGAGGAAGCAGACGATGATGAATTCCATTGTAATACAGAAAATCTAGAGCCCAAATTGTTTACTCAGACCGAGCTTAACGAAAGAAAAAGCTGAATTGCTTGGCTCTAGATTAAAAGAAAGAACTTATTGGCAACTGGAACCAGCATTTACATGTATAGAAAGAGAGAGCAGCAATTTTCCAAGTTTTTTCAACGAGAGGTGATTTGATGTACTGCTCAGACATTGTCAGTCTTATGAATGAGTTTGGTATTGAATACAAAAAGGAAGACCGGAGGCTGTTTATTGATTCATCCAAAACTAGTTTAAAGGCTCTTTTATTACACAATGGTAACGTGTATGCATCTATACCTGTTGGACATTGTGTACATATGAAAGAAAGCTATGAAAAGCTCGAAATAGTGCTAAATAAAGTAGGCTATTCTGCTCATGGTTGGATGATAAGTGGAAATCTGAAAGTAACAAGCATGCTCCTTGGTCAGCAAGGTGGCTTTACCAAATTTCCACGTTTCTTACGTGAATTGGACAGCAGGGCTACTGATCAATACTGGTGCAGAAAGAACTGGCCTGTGAGGGAGTTTTTAAAACCTGGTGAGAAGAACATTCAACGCAAAAACCTTGTAGATCCAAAAAACTTACTCCTACCATCTCTACATATAAAGTTAGGCCTAATGAAACAGTTTGTAAAGGCTTTGCCAAAAGATGGACCATGTTTTAAGTATCTCTGTCAAAAGTTCTCACACTTTGCAGAATCTATCTAAAAGAAGGCGTCTTTGTCGAACCTGACATTAGAAAATTGATGTTTGATGTTAACTTTGAATCCACAATGACCTTAAATGAGAAAGAAGCATAGGTATCACTCACGCAAGCCGTTACAAAGTTCTTAGGACATGAAAAAGACTCCGAATATGTGTCTATTGTAGCTACAATGTTAAAGAAGTTTAAAACTATAAGATGTTTAATGAGCCTTAAAGTTCGCTTTTTGAACAGTCGCCCTGATAAGTTACCGGTCAATATGGGAGATGTTAGTGAGGAGCAAGGAGAGCGTTTTCACCAGGCATTAAAGTGATGGAAAAACGCTACCAAGGTCGCTGGAACACCAACATGATGGGGACTACTGTTGGTGACTTCATGGAGAAGTTTAGCAAGCGACTCTTCGTAGAAAAAGCTACACAAGTAGCTTCAGAGAAAGAAGAGGAAGAAAATAGAAACCAATTCCAGCTGACAAGTAAAACCTCTATTACCACATATCATTGTTTTAAGTAGCTAACTGCAAATACAAACCACGCTTGTGTTGTAACAAAGCATTTCATTAATTTCCCCGTTTTGCCGCTTACCATAGGATTTGCATACTATATAATAAAAAGCATATTGCCTTAAAACTAAGGGTGATACAAAGAAATTAAGGCTCGATTTTGATTCATCTCATAAAAATCTATAAAGATCAGCTAGGAAAGTAAAACTTTGAAACTTACTGGCAGATTAAAACTAAGTGCCGGGCATGTGTGCTACCGACTCACGACCCAACTTCACAGCTTTACTTTCGCCAGTACCTCGTCTCAGAGACTTTATTCGCCAGTATCGACATGTCCCCTGTTAACTGTCATTGCCAGCTGCGCGGTGAAATTGCCTGCAGCGCCACGCGTTCATCTAACGGTGGCAAAAGTGAACTTCTTTGTGGTGTGTTGGTGCAGAGGTGTGCAAACGCTACTGTTAAGTGAAAGTAGGAGGATAAACAGAATCACAAACTCAAGTAGTATGAAACAAGCGAGGGGTAAAACTTGTGTGGCAATGTGAGCAACACGGCGGCCATCTTCAATGTAACTCGTAATTTTCATAGCGAAGGGAGGGTGAAGTTACGTCAGCCCCTCATATGCGATGGTTTTAACATCTGTCATTAACAGTTAATTACAGAATACCATATATAGGTTAGGACATGACCTTCCGATCGCCTAGTGTATCAACTATCAGCACCATACGAGGTACGTACACTTACATGTTTTCTTAAGGTTCATCTACCTGTTGTCTCATACGTTTTGGAAATTGTGTTCCGAGCGGAAATTAGACGCTAACTAAAACGCCAACTACGTCACTTTAGCGTCTGATCTATAGAGACAGCGGCAATTCCAAGAACAATTTACTAGGCTTCACTCGCTCTAGTACTCTGGGATTCCTCGAATTGGAAGCTATATGAACACCAAATCACACGTTATACGAGCGTTTCGCGCGGTACGCAAAGTTGGCTGACTACCAATATTCAAGGCAACACGGTAGTCGAAATAAGATAGTAGCTGTTCACACTCGTGTCTATTGCAACTGCTCATGTTAGTCCTTCTGATAATTTTTCAGCTATATGGAACTTGCGGCGTTTAGTAAATCAGTCAAAAAAGTCAGAGAACAAAAATTCATTTTTTTTATTGATGGATGAACAGAATGTGTTGTGGACCCCCGTATTGGCCGAGGAGAGTTTTTGCGTCATTCACTTTTACTATTAATTTAAATGAAAGAAAATCTCTACCGATTTTCTAAGGAACCTGTATCCAGACATGAAGCTTCTCGTTACCCAACGATTATTATTCTCTAGGATGGGGTTCGGATGAAAATAACATACCTGTACATATGTACAGAATTTCCTCTAAACGGATGGAAGAAGAGAAACAGATTATGTGCATTTTAAACCAATTAAAAACGTTCGCACTACCTCAACCGTGTCGTTCACAGTGTATCAGCTGGCGAAACCACTGGAGATATGACTCAGGGTGACTGTCGGCACGTGATAAAGTCTCTTCGAGCTCGCGTTACCTGCAAGGGAATGTCACTTGGGTACTAATGGGTGGACGGGTGGCCCATCAGGTATAAGTATTTAATGGTCGAATAATTAAGTGCTAATTTTACTGATATTGGACAGGTTACATTAGATATTGGCCCTCTGACTTGATCCATTGATAGTACCGTTTGTAATACCGAAGCACGAGTATGCACACGCGCGCACACACAGGAAATGTTCTGATTTTCTAAGCAACTCTGGAACCCTCAGAATCCCCCGACAAATGTATCCTCTCCAGGTTTCTGAAAATAACCATGAAATGCATTTCTACTGCTAATGTTAATACACATTAAGAGAGTGGGATGAAACCGAACCGATCGATATTTACGTTAAGTACGTTTCTAGAGTCGAACTCAAATCACAACAGCTGAGTTAGTATTTAGAAGTTATCAGAATGAGTTATGGGTGTTATTGTGCTGGTTCCTCCGCTTGGTCATCCCTCATCGTCACACCTCTTCCCGGCTATCAAACGCTCGTTAATCTACGTTTACTTCCGCCGAATGTAATTAGCAAATTGTAACGATTCATCACGGACAGGATCTCTCAGACAGACAGAGAGAGAACGAGAGGCCGTTAAGATGGAACGATGATGATGGTGGACGGAGTGAGGTGGGGGGGGGGGGGTTGGAGGGAGCAAGAGATGGAAACAAGAAACGGAGAGAAAACATAGGAAAGGAAAAGGGGCGGTGTGGGAGAGGCTGGCACAGGGGGAAAAGGGAAGGGTGACAAGACGCCACAAGAAGAGGATTCATCACACCAAAAGTTAATGGACTCTCCAAAGGCGGGTCAACGCTGAGTTTCACAACCAAGTTTTTATTCGGACATTATTAGTTAGCAGCCCAGAAGGGGAATGCCCTTCAGGCTGCCCCATCCTGTCGATAAGTGAAGGATTTAATAATAATTTTTGTGTGTGGGGGGAGGGGGGGTTGGTGGGTGTTCGCGTTTTCCGCAAGATGCATTTTACCGCAGCATGGTATGTCGACACCTTTTTTTGTCGTAGCTATGAGTTTATGTTGGATACGTCTCTAGTAATGGCCTACACGATCGTCGTGCACTGTGCCTTTGTCATCAGGTATCAGCTCACGGTACAGCATGGACTGAGAGGCTACTGTGTAAGCTAACTAAAATTATCAGATTCAAACCGACTTACATTTTACTTAAAACCTATTACGAGACAGGGTATCCACGTTTCACAGCAAGAGCATGGTTATAAATAATGACCTGACAAAGGGTTGTACCGTAACACCTATTCTATTCACTCTGTGCTGGCGTACGAGTCACCAGTTCACTTTAATTTTGCGTACTCGAACGACCTGGTCATCGAATACAAAGCAAAAATTTTAAAGACCTGGACAAAATACTGAACGCAGACCTGGAAGTACTGAACACCTATCAGACCAAGTGACGTCTACATCCAAACCTACCAGCACCACAGTTCACTTTAACAGTACGGGCATAAACAGAAATAAACAGCTCTCTACGAACGGCCAACGCATCAGGTATGAGGATAGGCCTACATACTTGGGTGCGAAACAATTATACCGCACTCTTAACGTACAGCTCACACCCAGAAGACACATAACGTGGAGTTCCGCAATGCTACCCCGTTACAACTGGCTGGAAAAACGTGGGGCTCAGAAACGAGCATTTTGATGACTTCAACACTAGCCTTTCTCCTTATCATGATTGAATATTGTTGATAATTCAGGATGAGAACTTCACACGTAGCTAAAGTGGACGACCATCAAAGGACACTGTGCGAATAATATGTGGAATGCTCTGGGCCACACTATGTGCATGGCTCCCCTTCCTAGCATACGTAGAGCCCCTGAACTTAGGCGATTGCAGCTAGACACAATAGCATACAGAAAAATCATACACAGCCCAGAACTCCCTACACACCAAGAGCTGGGGCCTATGACGAACAAGTGTAGGTCACCTTAATGGAAACTCGGCGAAAAAATGTAAGGCTTCGACTCAAAGACAGCTTGGCAGGAACTACGGGCTGTAAGTGGACAACACGCCGAAATTTGATGAGTGATCCTAAAAATAAGGTCCAAAGATTCAACCTGTCATGGAAAATTTTGCGTTTTTGAATAGCATCAGTTGAGCGTTTTCAGATGTAACTGACTGGGGAACAAATGGGCCTTATAAGGATGTTCTTAATTCGAGCACTATGAAACCAGATAGGTGGAAGTGTATGAAGTGCATGGCTGTGAGGGTCAATTCTCTGACTCGTTGAGTGGCTAAAGAATATTTGTTATGTATGGCAGTATAGAATTAAAAGAATCTGTGTAAAGAATACTGTAAGTCAGTGCAAAGATATAAATATGTTGTACAAAATACGTTGCACTAAGAATTTGATGCCGGCCGAAGTGGCCGTGTGGTTAAAGGCGCTGCAGTCTGGAACCGCAAGACCGCTACGGTCGCAGGTTCGAATCCTGCCTCGGGCATGGGCGTTTGTGATGTCCTTAGGTTAGTTAGGTTTAACTAGTTCTAAGTTCTAGGGGACTAATGACCTCAGCAGTTGAGTCCCATAGTGCTCAGAGCCATTTGAACCATTTTAAGAATTTGATGGGGCGACTGCCTCTGTAAATGCTGAACGGGTAAATCAATTATAATTGTCCATAGGCGTTTTCTCCAGCGTATGATGTGCAAACCAAACAATGCCAGCGCATTTCATAGTGGCCAGACCAAGGGTGTCAGCAGGAGCAAGGGCGCAATGTCAATACGTAGACTGCTGGAAGGAAAGACTCTGAAGACTTATTAAACAGTGGTCTATATAAGAATCCCTTGTAGTTTTTGATGGTGGATAATTGTTATTTTCTACTTCTACTTGAAATCAAAGTTTCGACCCGTCTGTTGGCATTTTTTACGCATTGTCTCCAGCTATAACAACATCAATTTCCTGAAAAAGATTGCTACAATAAGTTTGTAGCGTACTGTGCCAAGGACTAGACAGGGCAACACATCATTCGGTAGTTTGGTAATGGACAACTACAGTTGAGCCAACGTAACAATGAAAATCTTTTTCTCACACTGGAGTACTGATGACACTGCAGCAATATGTGTAGGTCGGGTAGTTTCGCAGAGAGAAGCTCTCTCGAAATTATAATTTTTTGTGTAAAGATTTTTCTGGAAAATTCTTCTTATTATACAGTACCATGATACGTTAAATAATCCCGTATACGAAGGAGGTTTGAAAAGTTTTCGGATCGGAACAGAAAAAAAGTACTTACATCACTGAAATTTTTTTATTTTTCAGTGTTGTCTCTTTGCAGATTATGCACTTGATTCAACGATGTTCCTGTGCGTGTTGATCCCATCTCGAAAATGAGTTTCCTCCAGGCCTGCAAAATAGTTGTCAACTCCAGCTATCAATTCATCGTTTGAAGTGAACCTTCGTCTACTAAGAAAAATTTTCAGTTTAGGGAAGAGATGGACGTCTGACGGGGCCATATCTGGTGAATCAAGCGGGTGTGGCAACAATTCATAACTTAGTTCGTGTAATTCTGCCATGGCGACGCCACATGTGTGTAGGCCAAATTCTTCAATTAAAATATGATATACCCTTTCAGATGACATCTGGCAAGCCTGAGAAATTTCATGCATTTTCAATCGGCGATACTCCATGGCCGGCCGAAGTGGCCGTGCGGTTAAAGGCGCTGCAGTCTGGAACCGCAGGACCGCTACGGTCGCAGGTTCGAATCCTGCCTCGGGCATGGATGTTTGTGATGTCCTTAGGTTAGTTAGGTTTAACTAGTTCTAAGTTCTAGGGGACTAATGACCTCAGCAGTTGAGTCCCATAGTGCTCAGAGCCATTTGAACCATTTTTTTTGATACTCCATGACTATTTTGTGGACTTTTGCAATGATTTATGGAGTAGTGACACATCCTGACCGATCAACGCGTGGATCATCATGTAAGTTCTCCCAACCAAATTTAAATTCATTTGTCCACTTGGCAACAGCTGAATATGAAGGATCAGTCCCCCAGTGTATTCTGGAAATAGGCCTGAAGGTCGTTTGCTTTCATACCTTTCTTTACGAAGTACTTAATCACTGCTCGAATCTCAATTTTTTTTCCATCTTCGCAAATCACTACGCGTTAACAACAGAGCCACGTCACCGCCACAGCTCCCTTCCAAGAGCACTGACTTTGCACTTGTTTACAGACGACAGTCCAATGAATATCACGTGAACAACTCGCTGCACTAGCGCTAACCTCTCGTTGTGATTCCGAGAGCTTTTCGAACCACTCTCGGACATTGTAAACACGGCAGTACGAGTGAGAGTGTATTTGGTACTTGATCACACTGAAACGGCTGGACGGATTTGGAATAAATTTGGAATGGAATTAGCTTATATCTTTAACAAATATCCAGCATTTAAAATTGTGTAGTACAAGCTATTTTTTGATTTGAAGTGTGTAACGCGAAAAGTACAACAATAATTACCCTTGTCATATTTACTCTTGACGTTTGAACTGTTTTGTATTTCTGAAAACGCTTTTATTGTTTAACATGTCCTACATCATGCGATTCAGTGTAA
The DNA here is from genome assembly GCF_023864345.2 of Schistocerca serialis cubense. Classification (NCBI taxonomy): domain Eukaryota; kingdom Metazoa; phylum Arthropoda; class Insecta; order Orthoptera; family Acrididae; genus Schistocerca; species Schistocerca serialis. The sequence goes on along the minus strand of NC_064642.1, from coordinate 439,602,743 downwards.
TGAATATAATGCTTATACAATCCTCAACGTGCTTAATACATACGTCTACATTAGCCCGTTGCATTTTAGCCGCTGAGCATTATGCATGTCTTGTAGCTTCTGAGACGCTTGAAGGCTCACAACGATGGTATATTTTAATGCTGTACGATAGTGAGACGTCGTTCCTCTAAATGTAGCACGTGGCATGCTTTTAGTGGCTCTCGATTTGACTGTTATATGTGAGCGTATCCGCTGGTTGCAGAAGACATTGTTGCACGTACAAATATTATAAAACTTGCGCTCCAACGAACGAAAAATTGCGTATTTTCTTTCTTCATCGAGTTTGTATATCTGCTACTCATTCACGCTGAAGGTACTGGAGAGATTTGGGGGAAATTTGGAATGGAGGTAGCGTATGCCCTGAATTAACACACGGATACATTTTATTCCGAAAAAATTACTGTTCCCGTGTAATGGTCAACGTGACAACTCTTCCGATAGATGTGGAATGCGGCTAAAACGGCATCAATGAACGCTACCATATGACTGCGTTACGTTTAGCGCAGGGATTAGTTTTTAACTGTTTTGACTGATAAATTAAGTACGTACATAAAACTAGGCAACAGAAATATTCCTGCAGGATAAAACCATTAATAAACTCCGTAAAAATGTATTGTCTGCTCATGAAAATGTTACGCAACGTATGAAATGTTTTGGGAGTGTATTGTATTGTGATATAATCGGGACCATTATATGTAAGAGTCAAGGAAAAACGTTAAAAGTGGCAGGTATTCCTCGGGGCACATTATGTTTTTCGCACAAACAGCCGTACGTTGCCTGCTGGCGCGTGTATAAAGACAGAAATCTCTACATACACACAGAGAACAAGAAGACTTGGAACGTTGTTTATCGCGACTTATTACTGTGAATTTTTGATTCTCCATACACATAAAGACAATTGTGTTATTTTCCGTCATAGGAATGTAGCAACCAATTGTGATATTTTAACGTAGGCTTCCGCGGCCATTGTCACACTCAATAAAATTTTTCTGGGTTTTTCTGCAATAGTGACGAAACGTCGGTTGTTTTACATATTGACAAAGCGGTCGCAAGCCCACAAAAATTTTATTGAATTGTCAAATTATTTAGCCCTTTCCCGGCATATGTTGTAACTCGCTACTCGGTCGCGTGATTTTTTTCCCTTACGTAAACGACTGAGTTCTGAGTGACATTTATTCTGTCACCTTATCCAATCATCTCTAAATTCGGAGCATATTTTTTATTTTTACTTCGATGTTGTGCGTTTCGTTCGGCCGCAAGTGTCTCGCGCCTCAATATCTCCCAGAGATAGCTTTTGTGATGGCGCATACTCGTGGATATTAAGTATCGACAGTTAACATTTGTCTGTAAATGGCTGTGTAACCGCGGGTGACACCGCAAGGCGAAGCTAGCAAGATTACAGGGCGTCCATAATTGAAGTGCCAGTTTCAAAATGCTGTAGAACACTGCTCAGTATGACGTCAAATTTGAATAGTATATTATTGACCAAGGGGAAAACGTCGTGACACAAAGAAAAAATTAATTAATGAGTAATTGACCAGTTGGTGGAACTGCAAGCGTCTGAATATTCTCACCAACGCGCTGACCATGGGTGTTCCTCAGTTTGGGTCCGAGACGCTCAACATGACTGTCTCAATGAAGGATCGCGAGCTGCTTGTAAGGCTGTTGTACAAGAAAAGTGATGTGCGCCAATAGCCGTGCGAAAGTTCCAGACACTCAGCTGTACGGAAAAAAGTATTCGTCCGATGTCAGCTAAAGGTATGGAGAAAATTCAAAACGGCAGGTTCTTTTGAAGCGCAGTGTGGCAGAGAAAGGAAAGCAGTTGATTCAACTTCTGTCAAAGATACGGCCACAACACTGCAGGAGGTGTCGAGTGGTGGCGTGCAAAAATGCAGTGCAAGGGGAAATGCTCGAACACTGAACATGTATGCGAGGACGGGGAACAAAATTCGACGAGACATCGTGCATTGCTATCCATACAAGTCAATACGCAGGGTTGCTGAATGTGAGCAACCGAAAATCCGCACGCACATCAGCTAGTAAGGCAATACTTTCCAAAGGTAACTGTGTGGTACGAATTGACGGCATGATTTGTGGTAGAGACGTGTGTTTTGGAGGAGGTTAGTCCTGCGGGTCCTGTTACCTACACCGTCACTGACCAACGCTGTGAGATTGTTTTGCACAACAGTGATGCTCCATTCCTTTCACAGGATGTACATGACATGAGATTATTTTTTTTTTTTTTTTTTGGTCGTCAGTCTACTGACTGGTTTGATGCGGCCCGCCACGAATTTCTTTCCTGTGCTAACCTCTTCATCTCAGAGTAGCACTTGCAACCTACGTCCTCAATTATTTGCTTGACGTATTCCAATCTCTGTCTTCCTCTACAGTTTTTGCCCTCTACAGCTCCCTCTAGTACCATGGAAGTCATTCCCTCATGTCTTAGCAGATGTCCTATCATCCTATCCCTTCTCCTTATCAGTGTTTTCCACATATCCCTTTCCTCTCCGATTCTGCGTAGAACCTCCTCATTCCTTACCTTATCAGTCCACCTAATTTTCAACATACGTCTATAGCACCACATCTCAAATGCTTCGATTCTCTTCTGTTCCGGTTTTCCCACAGTGCATATTTCACTACCATACAATGCTGTACTCCTGACGTACATCCTCAGAAATTTCTTCCTCAAATTAAGGCCGGTATTTGATATTAGTAGACTTCTCTTGGCCAGAAATGCCTTTTTTGCCATAGCGAGTCTGCTTTTGATGTCCTCCTTGCTCCGTCCGTCATTGGTTATTTTACTGCCTAGGTAGCAGAATTCCTTAACTTCATTGAATTCGTGACCATCAATCCTAATGTTAAGTTTATCGCTGTTTTCATTTCTACTACTTCTCATTACCTTCGTCTTTCTCCGATTTACTCTCAAACCATACTGTGTACTCATTAGACTATTCATTTCGTTCAGGAGATCATTTAATTCTTCTTCACTTTCACTCAGCATATCAATGTCATCAGTGAATCGTATCATTGATATCCTTTCACCTTGTATTTTAATTCCACTCTTGAACCTTTCTTTTATTTCCATCATTGCTTCCTCGATGTACAGATTGAAGAGTAGGGGCGAAAGGCTACAACCTTGTCTTACACCCTTCTTAATACGAGTACTTCGTTCTTGATCGTCCACTCTTATTATTCCCTCTTGGTTGTTGTACATATTGTATATGACCCGTCTCTCCCTATAGCTTACCCCTACATTTTGCAGAATCTCGAACCGCTTGCACCATTTTATATTGTCGAACGCTTTTTCCAGGTCGACAAATCCTATGAAAGTGTCTTGATTTTACTTTAGCCTTGCTTCCATTGTTAGCCTTAACGTCAGAATTGCCTCTCTCGTCCCTTTACTTTTCCTAAAGCCAAACTGATCATCACCTAGCGCATTCTCAATTTTCTTTTCCATTCTTCTGTATATTATTCTTGTAAGCTGCTTCGATGCATGAGCTGTTAAGCTGATTGTGCTATAATTCTCGCACTTGTCAGCTCTTGCCGTCTTCGGAATTGTGTGGATGATGCTTTTCCGAAAGTCAGATGGTGTATCGCCAGACTCATATATTCTACACACCAACGTGAATAGTCGTTTTGTTGCCACTTCACCCAATGATTTTAGAAATTCTGATGGAATGTTATCTATCCCTTCTGCCTTATTTGACCGTAAGTTATCCCAAAGCTCTTTTAAATTCCGATTCTAATACTGGATCCTCTATCTCTTCTAAATCGACTCCTGTTTCTTCTTCTATCACATCAGACAAATATTCCCCCTCATAGAGGCTTTCAATGAATTCTTTCCACCTATCTGCTCTCTCCTCTGCGTTTAACAGTGGAATTCCCGTTGCACTCTTAATGTTACCACCGTTGCTTTTAATATCACCAAAGGTTGTTTTGACTTTCCTGTATGCTGTATGCTGTCCTTCCGACAATCATATCTTTTTCGATGTCTTCACATTTTTCCTGCAGCCATTTCGTCTTAGCTTCCCTGCACTTTCTATTTATTTCATTCCTCAGCGACTTGTATTTCTGTATTCCTGATTTTCCCGGAACATGTTTGTACTTCCTCCTTTCATCAATCAACTGAAGTATTTCTTCTGTTACCCATGGTTTCTTCGCAGCTACCTTCATTGTACCTATGTTTTCCTTCCCAACTTCTGTGATGGCCCTTTTAGAGATGTCCATTCCTCTTCAACTGTACTGCCTACTGCGCTATTCCTTATTGCTGTATCTATTGCGTTAGAGAACTTCAAACGTATCTCGTCATTCCTTAGTACTTCCGTATCCCACTTCTTTGCGGATTGATTCTTCCTGACTAATGTCTTGAACGTCAGCCTACTCTTCATCACTACTATATTGTGATCTGAGTCTATATCTGCTCCTGGGTACGCCTTACAATCCAGTATCTGATTTCGGAATCTCTGTCTGACCATGATGTAATCTAATTGAAATCTTCCCGTATCTCCCGGCCTTTTCCAAGTATACCTCCTCCTCTTGTGATTCTTGAACAGGGTATTCGCTATTACTAGCTGAGACATGTTACAGAACTCAATTTGTCTTTCTCCTCTTTCATTCCTTGTCCCAAGCCCATATTCTCCTGTAACCTTTTCTTCTACTCCTTCCCCTACAACTGCATTCCAGTCGCCCATGACTATTAGATTTTCGTCCCCCTTTACATACTGCATTAACCTTTCAATATCCTCATACACTTTCTCTATCTGTTCATCTTCAGATTGCGACGTCGGCATGTATACCTGAACTATCGGTGTCGGTGTTGGTCTGCTGTCGATTCTGATTAGAACAACCCGGTCAATGAACTGTTCACAGTAACACACCCTCTGCCCTACCTTCCTATTCATAACGAATCCTACAACTGTTATACCATTTTCTGCTGCTGTTGATATTACCCGATACTCATCTGACCAGAAATCCTTGTCTTCCTTCCACTTCACTTCACTGACACCTACTATATCTAGATTGCGCCTTTGCATTTCCCTTTTCAGATTTTCTTGTTTCCCTACCACGTTCAAGCTTCTGACATTCCACGCCCAGACTCGTAGAACGTTATCCGTTCGTTGATTATTCAATCTTTTTGTCATGGTAACCTCCCCCTTGGCAGTCCCCTCCCGGAGATCCGAATGGGGGACTATTCCGGAATCTTTTGCCAATGGAGAGATTATCATGACACTTCTTCAATTACAGGCCACATGTCCTGTGGATACACGTTACGTGTCTTTAATGCAGTGGTTTCCATTGCCTTCTGCATCCTCATGTCGTTGATCATTGCTGATTCTTCCGCCTTTCGGGGCAATTTCCGACCCCAAGGACAAGAGAGTGCCCTGAACCTCTATCCGCTCCTCCGGCCTCTTTGACAAGACCGTTGGCAGAATGAGGCTGACTTCTTATGCCGGAAGTCTTCGGCCGCCAATGCTGATTATTTATCAAAATTTAGGCAGTTGCGGGGATCGAACCAGGGACCGAAGACGTTTTGAATATGAATCAAAGACGCTACCCCTAGACCACGGGTACATGAGATTAAGATCATTTATATGCAAGATGGCGCTTCTCCGCACATTGCACAGCCAGTGAAGCGGCTACTGCAGAGGCATTTCAGAAGTGCTAGAATTGTCGTCCTTCATTTACATATTGCATGGCCGTCCAGATCATCGGATCCCAATCTGTGTGACTTCTGGCTCAGGGGTTAACTGGAAGATGATGTGTTCAATGCTCCCATTATGAACGTTGCTGCACTGAGGGCATACTCTCCAATCCGTTGTGAAACAAGCTGTTTCTCAATTTTCATTTGAGCTAGAAAGCGCTGGACAGCATATTGAAAACTTTTTATCTCAGTCTCATGATAGGAAAGGTATCGTTTTGCTTTTTATGTGGTTTTTGACCTCAGGACAATCAAAAACCGACCTTTCCCATCAGTGTCGGATGGACGTATGTAAGTAACAATGCAACGACTGTTGTCTGCCGAAGTGCGCCGTCATGCACATTGAACAGTACAGATGGTGTAGCGTTTAAGTCAAACCATAGCCGTCGTATTGTATTTCATTTGTCATTTGTACCCGACCCCATTTGCGTTAAATCGCTTACAGTGCCATCTATTTGTAATTATTTTCCCTCTGCGTCTATAATATGCTGTTAAAATTTGACGGTGTACTGGGCGTTCTGAAACAGGAACTTCAATTATGAACACACTGCAAACAAGTCAATGTTATATACGTTCACTCACTCTTTACATTGTTTCAACACTTTTCATTTCGGTCGTTTAAATTATTGGAATATTGTATCGGCCTTGACACTGTAGCAATGGAAACGGCATGTTGCTACAAAAATGTTTTAACTGGACCGAAAATTTTGATAGACATACACTACTGACCATTGAAACTGCTACAACAAGAAGAAATGCAGATGATAAACGGGTATTCATTGGACAAATATATTGTACTAGGACTGATATGTGATTACATTTTCACGCAATTTGGGTGCATAGATCCTGAGGAATCAGTACCCAGAACAACCATCTCTGGCCGTAATATCGGCCTTGATACGCCTGGGCATTGAGTCAAACAGAGCTTGGATGGCGTGCACAGGTACAGCTGCCCATGCAGCTTCCACACGATACCACAGTTCATCGACAGTAGTGACTGGAGTATTTTGACGAACCAGTTGCTCGTCCACCATTGACCAGAAGTTTTCAGTTGGTGAGAGATCTAAAGAATGTACCAGACAGGACCGTACAGGACCTGCAACATGCGGTCGTTCATTATCCTGCTGAAATGTAGGGTTTCGCAGGGATGGAATGAAGGGTAGAGCCACATCTGAAATGTAACGTCCACTGTTCTAAGTGCCGTCACTGCGAACAAGAGATGACCGAGACGTGTGACCAATGGCACCCCATACCATCACGCCGGGTGATACGCCAGTATGGCGATGAAGATTACACGCTTCCAGCGTGCGTTCACCGTGATGTCCCCAAACACGGATGCGACCATCATGATGCTGTAAACAGAACATGGATTCATCCGAAAAAATGACGTATTGAAATTCGTGCACCCAGGTTCGTCGTTGAGTGCACCACCGCCGGCGCTCCTGTCTGTGATGCAGTGTCATGGGTAACCGCAGTCATGGTCTCCGAGCTGATAGTCCATGCTGCTGCAAACGTCGTCGAACTGTTCGTACAGATGGTTGTTGTCTTGCAAACGTCCTCATCTGTTGACTCAGGGATCGAGACGTGGCTGCACGATCCGTTACAGCCATGCGGATAAGATGCGTGTCATCTCGACTGCTAGAGATAAGAGGCCGTTGGGATCCAGCACGGCGTTCCGTATTACCCTCCTGAACCCACCGATTTCATATTCTGCTAACAGTCATTGGATCTCGACCAACGCGAGCAGCAATGTCGCGATACGATAAACCGCAATCGCGATAGGCTACAATCCGACCTTTAACAAAGTCGGAAACGTGATGGTTCGCATTTCTCCTCCTTACACGAAGCATCACAACAACGTTTCACCAGGCAACGCCGGTCAACTGCTGTTCGTGTATGAGAAATCGGTTGGAAACTTTCCCCATGTCAGCACGTTGTATGTGTCGCCACCGGCGCCAACCTTGTGTGAATGCTCTGAAAAACTAATCATTTGCATATCATAGCATCTTCTTCCTGTCGGTTGAATTTCGCGTCTGTAGCACGTCATCTTCGTGGTGTAGCAATTTTAACGGTCAGTAGTGTAGTTCCGTGAATTCTGAATACGTGTCATATTTTTCTTCCTGCCCATCCACGCTGCTGCTGTGCGCTATTCTAACGCTTGAGTTTTGACCAGAGAGCTCGGATGGCAGCGTTTTGTTCCCAGCATCGCCGCTCCGCTGCAAGACTGAAGAGTTGAATCAGATGCACCGCCTGGATGTGCCTCCTTTTCTTGGGGCCCAGCGAATCGGCCCCGTCGAGCCTGTGTAGTATCGTCAGCGGCCAGGCATTGAGGCCACGGCAGCGGTTGTCGATGGAAGCGGTATGGATGTAGTATGGGACAGCGGGATGCGGATACGCGGCCCCAAAAACTGCAGCATGGTGAGCAGGGCACGTTTCTGACGAATCATGGAGAGGCAGAGAGCAGGTTAGGAGCGTTGGCCCTCCTCGATTCTATGTAGCGCGACAAGCCAAGAATGAGGCTCAAATGGTTCAAATGACTCTAAGCACTATGGGACTTAACATCTGAGGTCATCAGTCAAGAATGAGGCAGTGTGCTGCAGCTGGAGTTGGCAGAGAAAGGCCACTGGCGGCTAGTAACGAGGAGGGAAGTTCAGCTGGGACACGGTGTGCCGAGGGACCAGATAGCTTGTCCAGTAAACGGTCAACGCGAGGTATGGCAGAGCTGTTGTGGACATGAGCTACCTGTAGGGAGGACATGTTCTTAGCCGGTGGCCGGGAAGGACGATAAACATAATCCGATACGGAGAAGTGTGTTTTGTAAACCCTTATCGCCAGTTTTGTAAACGTCTCGTCGTTACTGCTGTGGAGGCCGATGTGCCACTATTGTTACGGTAGGTCGAGTTAATGAGTTCATGAAACGGCTTCTGGTGCAGTACACCGCTAAGAGAATTTCTCTCTGCCGCTATTACACGGCTATTTCCCAGGGTCAAGTGAGAGGATAGGAGAACATAGGTTCTACAACACTGAAACAAAAAAAAAAAAAAATGGTTCAAATGGCTCTGAGCACTATGGGACTTAACATCTATGGTCATCAGTCCCCTAGAACTTAGAACTACTTAAACCTAACTAACCTAAGGACAGCACACAACACCCAGTCATCACGAGGCAGAAAAAATCCCTAACCCCACCGGGAATCGAACCCGGGAACCCGGGCGTGGGAAGCGAGAACACTACCGCACGACCACGAGCTGCGGACACACTCCAACAAATTATTAGCAAAGTCACATAAATGAGTTAAAAGATTTAGCTATCTTTGTGACTTGTTGAATAATGAATCTGCAATACTGCTTGTATTATAACACAAAAAGTCCCTCAATGACCAAGTGCAAATAATCGTACGTAATCTTCACAATACATAGCAAATGCAGTATACAACAACTGTCTGTTCACTTCTATGATTTCAGTAAACAACTTTCCCTGTCTACGTCAGCCCTGGATGATGATATATGATGATATATGATATATGATGGTATATAACCAAGTGGGGAAGAGTTGCTCTTTTATGTTCCGGTTAGACTTCTGTCCGCTTTTGTCTCCTCATTGGTGGATTGTACTCTGCCGGCAATTGGCCGAGGAGAAGTCGATATCTTGATCCTCAGCGACGCCCATTAAGCTAGTGGAACTCGCACAAGTGGCTAGTCTGTATGGCACTTGCACCAGCACGTGGTGCTTCTGTCCTGGCTGTGTCTTATTCCGACGGCACAGCAATGTGGTTTACTTACTACTAGAATGTACGGAGCACTAGAAGCGTGCTTTAGTGGCCGCAGTGCTGCTGGGCGGCTGATAAGTTGTTCGTTTCAGAATTATTGTTTGCTGCTCACTTCGTGTAATGAATACTCCCAGTGTCTGGTGTACGTGATTTGAACATAAGTGCTGGTTACTTGTATAGTACTGAACGATGCGGCCATGGAGCCACAAGAAAGTGTTTATATTGTCCCATCTCAACGTTGAGCGTGCATTTCACTGGGGCATAAAAGGGAAAGGTAACTCCAATAAATGGACGTATTCATATGGATATAACGAAACAAAAAATTTGGGGTTTGTAGTTGTAGTTTTGCTTTAGTCTGCAGACTGGTTACTCCTGGCTCTGGAAGTTATTGTATACTCTCACAGCCCTATAATCTTTGCATGACACTGCAATGTGACTCCATGTTTAACTTGATTATGGTAGTCAAGCCTTGATCCTACTCTCATCAACAGCCATCCTCCCCCCCCCCCCCCCCCTAACCCGATAGTGATGCCTCAGGATGTCTGCTACGAACTGATCTCTTCTTTTAGCCAAGTTGTGCCCTAAATTTCTTTTCTCGCAGATCTTATGATGGTAACGGCACACAGCAGCAAGATATATAGTACCGCTCCAAGGTTTGACTCACAACTTCTTCATTAATTAACTGAGTTACACATTTAATCTACAGAATCGTTCTTTTCTCTTCTTGTCTGAACAGTTCGTCGTCCAAGTTTCAATTCCGTCACGGCTACGCTACAGGCAAATAAAAGACCTCATGACACCAATTTGTGGTCAGCATTACGAAATTTAGTTTTTGGTGGACAGTTTTTCTTGTTCCTTCCAGCCCGAATTTTATATTTTCACTACTCTGCGCGTAGTCAGTTACTTTGCAGGTCAAACAACAAAACTCAAGAACTACTCTTACACCATCTTTTCCAGTTGTAACTCCCTAATTTCTCCTTGGTTTCCTTTACTGTTTGTTCAAAGTACAAACTGAATTACATAGGGGATAGACTACAATCCCCGTACTTTCTCACTTACTTCCGCTACTTCCATTCCTTCGGCTTTTACAATTGCACTCTCACTTTTGTATAAGATATAGATAGTTTTTGGCCACTGTATTTTAATGGAGGCCATTAAGTGTATTTCTATCAACACTGTCAAAGATTTTCTCTAAATCTAGAACTGTTGATTAAACATCATGTGTACTACTCAAATGTGTCTCATTGTCCATCGCCAACATTATTACTTCAGCGTCACTATATCAGCATCTTTATATCAATGTTATATCTAGCTACGTAATCACGTCAACAACATGTATCAACATCATTGTATCATCATCAATAGCTAATTTTGATACACCACTCGTTGTATTAAGATCTTCAGCTTCACGCTTCTAGTTTTATTTTTATCTCATCATACGCAATGAATCCAGAGATCACTACATGGATTCCATCAAACAATTCCCTTGTATAATGCATCTGTGTCCTCAATTACTCAACGTCGGGCACTTTTTCAATATCTTCCATTTTTCTTTTTAAGTGTTGAGCCCATGTATCAACATAACCAATGCAGCTCATGTACCTCATATTTCGTGCGCGTTCTTAAGCTTCCCATTTAACCATGACAGCTTCACAAAAAGGAGCATTAATTAACAACAGTTTTTCCTGAAAATCTTTATCGAATTTCCTTACATTCGGATATAGTATTACTACTTTTTGTTTACTTGTACATTCGAAATTTACACCTTTTTTCACAGAAGGATTTACTGGCTGTATCGTTGTAAAGGTAATGCCGTTCATAAAATGACAAAACGTTGTGGTGCGCCTCTATATAAACATTGCAGTAACACCAGAACAGTCCCTGCACCTATCCTGATTCTCCGAGAGGAGCATAAAATCTATGACATTTGACGACTATTACAAAAAAGTAGAAAGTAGAATGGTATTTCTTTAGTATAACAGTGGAGGGTATCCGATGGCTAGAGAAGTACAGGGTAATGTCCGTGATAAAACTGATTGTTCTGGCCAGTCACTTCAATGCACTGTCTTCCCCACCCACTTGGTTTTTAATTATGAAATTGTAATTTGTAACTCAAACTGAAATTTGTAGCACAAGACAAGGACATTGCAGTAGTAAGAACGAGGTTTTTGTGTACCAATCACGTATTGCGTGCTGAGAATCATAGGCTTACAGCAAATTTAGGTAAAACCTTTCAAACAAATATTGTGCTCGAATTCACTGAAAATGTGGCTTCAAAATAAGTACAATCACTTTTTCGTAGCATGTATTGGCGTTTTGAGTGATGGATGCAATGACGAAGGACATGTATTAGCAGCCAGTAAAGTATTTTGGGAAGTAGGGAATATTCTCTGTCATATTAAAGCGAGCTGTCCGAACAAAACTCGTGGCGACGGCCTACAACGACTCACGTGCTGATGCGCACGGAATATCGGGCCACTAGTTTGCCTCTGTACGTGATACGATATTAAAATGATGTCTAATGTGTTACTAAAAATAATTTTGTAGTTGTCTTAACACCTTTCTCGTGGGAAGTTTCTTTGCAGTCCTACATAACGAAAATTCATCAGCGACTACATTTTCCGCTACGCAGTCGGCACAGTTTCACACCTCTTATAATAGTTTATTTTTTATCTCAGAATACTGTTATGTTTCCGAAATAAAAGATGCAACATATGCATCTGTAAACTTTGAAGATGTTCATATTTTTTTCAGTCCAATTACTTAGTGATTCTGTTACTACCACGGGTTGAAGTAAAAAATTATTTTCCTCCAAAATTTCTTTTAACATTAGTTTTCAATTTTTTTCCCCAGCAGCTAGTGAGAATTTTGTTTTGGAAACTGCTCCATCATATTCTAGACTAAAAATGGAGTTGCCCAATATTTTTTTAAAATTTTTACGAACACTTGAAATTATCACTATAAATAAAAACAGGCAACGCTGTAAGATGGCGAGATGACCCTGAAGCCCTCTTTTTGTGCCGACCACTGTAATGAAAACGCGACACCACAAAATCGCTGCTGGAAATCACGTGATCCCGCTCGAGCACCGCCCTATTGTTAAAAAAATAACAATACTCAGATAACTTCAAATACCACGTTCAGTATGACACGGTGCCTCTTTTATCTTAGACATGCCACTCTACGAACGGTTTCACTTTAATGACCGCCACCATTTCATAGAACGAGGTGTGGCTTTTTACAATGCGAATGACAACATTGACAATGCGAGCATGGCTTCTCACGTGATAATAAAGACATCATCGGTCAAATAGTTTTGGACTTAGCAACTGATTTAATATCGGTATAATTTGTGCCTGCATCCGTAGTTAAGAGGGGCATGGTTTACAATCTAATGGATAGGGCACTGACCTACGTCAAGTTACTTCAGAAAATGTTAACAAAATCTACCGCTGTTCTCAATGTAAACAGGTTTGTCGTAGAATGAAAAACACTGGAATTGCTTGTCGCCGACCTCCCTGCAAAGAAACGTTGAAACACGTATCCTGCCGTTCTGTATAAATCAAAGAAGCTAACATGGATCTCGTACCACCTCGCACTGCAGCCCCGGCCGTTGGAAGAATCCACCGGTTTAATTCAGCAAACGCGGTCGCACATGCCACGTAACGTGATTTACACTCTTGTTCGCTCGAAATACCAGCGTGTCCCGTAGCTCCAGCCCACAAGGGGTAGGGGATGTATGCGCTGCAGCCTAAAGCTTGCTGCTCCTCTTTAAACACAACGGTTGCGAACTTTACGATGTGTAACGTTTCGAGAGGGTGTTGACTTCCGTTACACATCGTAAAGGGCTTTTCTGATTTAGAAGGAATCTCTTCGCGAATCAGCAACTGTTATTCAAAATCATCTCAATGTTCGTTAGGGTTACGCGCGATATTTTAAACCCAATGAACGATATGACGCAAACGAAAAATCATTGAAGTCCTAGCGCCAAGGACATCGTCGTATAATCCCCAACTGAGAATCACAGTTGTAACTCTATTTGACCCTGTAGACACCAGTACGGACACCTAGCATGAGATTAAGACACTGGAAATATAAGCATAAGTGTTCAAACCCCTCTTCTGGGAATCCTCATTTGGCTTTCGCGTAGTTTCTCTAAACCATATCAGATGAAGATCCAGAAAGCTGCTTTGCTTTTCTGCCTCTGTCTACTCTCAGTGTGAGGAGGCGTTAAGGTCCATACATTCTAAACAGATTTTCCGTGTTGAGTAGAGTTGTCGTAATTACATGTTCTAATAAATAACTTTATTTTATGTCACGCGCCAATCACAGATAATTCATTTTAGATTTAGCTACAACTGTGCTTACCTTGTCACTTAAAAGTGAGTTTGACGGCGGTTGTGATATAAAATAAAAACAGTTTATTTACCATCCTGTTTGGTTTCATTGAATTCCTTTTAATATTTCAAGTTGGTCCTACCTCAGTCCTCATTCACAAGTAATACTTGATACTAATATGCACTTTACATCTATAAAAATCCAGCATGAATACTTTATGCAGACGTAGTACTGGCTTTCAGTTCTTTAGCGGAATCGACCAGACTTTTGCGTATTATAGTATACGTTACTGGGCGCGTGTGGTCTGTAAATAGCGAATGAGTATGTAGCTGGAATGTATGATTTTGAGAAAAAGGTTGTAGAAGAAACGTAAACATTTCGGGGTACTCATAAATGGGTCTTCCTCCGTTAAAAAAAATTTATGATCAATTCTTGAAAGTCAGCATTTTAGATGCTCTATCAGGGTATGCGGAGATGATGTAAGATAAGGTGAAATGGGGACGTAAGATGCTGAAGGCTACAGTACTTTTTGTCCGACCTGATCTTCGCAGTCTTCATTCTAGGTTCATTTACCGGTCTCTTATCAAGAAGACCAACAAGTCTTTCCACATTTACTGCAAAGTCAGCCAAAGTACACTGTTTGAAGAATAATTTATTACAATACCCATCTGAGCACAAATAATAATATTTTCATATAAATTGACTCTTTAGATAGTTGCTTCGATCTGGAAGAGCTTGGGGGCATATGTACTATGAACGGTAGCTTCCTATACGTATGAAACCATATTTGTTAAGATATTTTGTCTATATCTTGTGTTCTATGAGGTCAGTAAAGAAGACATGTATATTCTAGGGGTGAGATGTTAGCCCATTTCGGAGGTCGGGTTCGAGCGAAAATTAACTTGTGATAATGTAGTGAAAACCATTATATTGCTACAAAATGCCTCTAGAAACACGTGCAGTGGCAGGAATTACGAGAAGATGCCAACTGTCTTGCACATAGCAAAGGTCAGAAAACGGTCTGTCGTTATGTTTTCTTTTCCGATTGATAAACTGATACTTAAACATTGACGACAGGACGTTCTAGTCATTGTTTCGACAGACCCAAAAGTCATAAATGAGAAAGAAGTCTATTTGGAGAGTACATTAATGCACCCGAAACAAAATTTCAACGAAGTCGGATTTAGTATTAGGAAAGGAGGAGGTGCTATCATCGTCAGATAGGTCTTGTACACACAGATAAGAAACCTAATAATGCCAAACATTTCTCTACTGCTGTCGACAAACTGGAAAATATTTCGCTACATTGGCTGTACTCAACCTGCTCAAAGGTTTTAGCGTGATCCAGCTTTCTTACGGACCTGGCAGTGAGCATATTTTAACTCTCGACTGACCTGGCTTGTTTGGGATATGCTTTCCCACAACTAAGCTTCGTCCTTTTCAGTTGATGTTGTTAAATCTTGCACCATTTCTGGGAAGCTTTCACATTCTTTTCCTCTTATTCGCAGCTGTTTCTTTGGGAATTCATTGCGGCATGGGCGGCGCCACGGAGGTGACTGTTTGTTTAAGTTGATAGTAGCCTTTGGAGTAGTTTTTAAACAAACTGTCCTTAGCCTACAGGTATCGTTGAGCTTGGACGTACAATTGTTTGAGATGAATACCGAATTGGCTATTGCGTGACAGAACAGGAGAGGTCAAATGCTGATGGACGGGTGGTTTGTGGTTGACTTGCTCAATGTGACCCCGCCAGTTTGAAGATTGAGATATTTCGTGTGAGACTTCCAAATTTGCAATTCATGTAGCGCTTCTTAGTAGTGACAGCACAAATACGATTACACTCAGATACTTCCCAGTAACATAGGTCAGTAAATCCTTTTATTCGGATGAAAAACGTTGGCATTGATCCAAGCAAGAGGTCAGTGGTAGCTGATTTGCACTGTAATAGATAGATAGGCGTTCAACGGCAGGAAACAAAATTCCTTTCTCCGTTTCGTACTGAGAACTCTGTGCGCCCAGAGTAAGATCATTAGCACTGTGGAATGCTGATGGTCCATTATATTGATCTTGATAAGATTATAGTATATGGACATCATGTGAGTTTTATAGTTGTGCATATGACGGATGTAGTAAGCAACGGATCTAGTACGCACTAATTCATATTCCACGTAATTTGTGGATCTCCTCAAGTTATGTCGTCGTATATGTATATGTTTTTCAATCTGCTATGTTCAGAGCAGTCAATACTAACATGCAATCAGAGGATCAGGGAGAGGAAAACTGTTTAAGGACATTAGTTTTGTGGTGGAAAGTGCTGGACTACCTAGTAGTTTGACTCTAGTGGAAGGCACAGAAAGTTATACTAAAGGACATAACAAATAATTGTGAGTGGAACGTAGATTAAACCTAGTCTCCCATACTAGAGTTCGAAGGGTAACGCGTAGTAAGAAGTGAAAGTGCGTGTGTCTAGTGTGCGACTTTTAAACAAGCAAGAATGTTATTTTAAATGGCATTAATGTAATATTGTGGAAGGGAAAATATATGCCAGACCTTGAAGGGCACAGTACTAGAACGTTCTTCCACAATCTGTGCAACATAGGTTTGATTTACAGAAACAGCCAAATTAAGCTCTCGTCACTCATTTAACAGGCATCTACAATCTCAACAGTGGAATTTTTTATTTGGAAGAAGCAGGTGTGCATACAGGAGACAACTGAACCAGAGACTGCTAGATCATCCGCTTTTCCATACATCACGAGGTAGAAGAAACTTAATTTTACACATCTTTTCTTTGGTCACAGAAAGATGTGGTAATACAAGCGAACCGAAGATAAGGTCATGAGAGTGCTAAGAGTAATATTATAATTAATATTTTAAACCAATGTACAGATTAAACGCTACCCTCCCACACTTAGTGAAATGACCTGTTTTGCAGAAACATTGTGACAACCGAAATTAGTTGAACAGTTGTTATGTTTACATACTGGTTCCGTAGAGCACGTGGCTCACAGTGACAGTCCGTTGTCAACAAAGCCGCCGGTATCTATTTGGCTGCTGATACATTAATGATAACATTTTTGCAGCCAGCAGCAAAATCATGTATAACGCGCACCGTCACAATTCTACTCTTAGAAGCAGCTAGAATATGAATATTTTACAGTTATTCATGGTGTATGTGTTCGACCCAGTTTTAAGTAGAGGCAGAGATTAAGAGCTAAAGGACGGATTTATTAACAGTAATGAGGAAGAGTATCATAACTATAAAAAAGCATTTGAAGGGCCTTGGCCTGCACCACAATATCCTACCATTCTGTCCGGTACATGCCTTTCCGTCTCCATCCTCTGACGCCAAGCTCTTTAATGTCTTCTTCAATTCCGTCGGCCCATCTCTTTCTCGGACGTCTCTTCCGTCGTCTGCCTCCAGCCTTGCCATCAAAAATACTCTAACATGTCTTGTCTTCCTCCATTCGTACCACGTGTCCTGGCACCACAATCTTCTTATTTTAATGGTAGTGACAATTTCAGGCTCTTCAAAAAGTTGTTCTAATTCTGCATTCGTACGGATGCGCCAATCTTCTTGAGCGTGTTTTGGGCCGTATGTCTTACGCAGAACCTTTCTCTCCCAAACGCTAAGGATCCTTTCCTCGTTTGCAGACATGGTCCACGTCTCGGCACCATACATAACAACTGATACTGTAATTGTTTTGTAAATGAGGATTTTCGTGATAGGAATTAGCCCCGAAGCATGGGTAGTAAGGCAAAATAGCATCTGTTGCCTGCTTACTCTAGCTTTCACCTCGCTGCTGATGTCGTTTGTCTCTGCGATAGTCGATCTGAGGTACTTGAAGTATCTCACCCTTTCAAACGCCTTGTCGGCTATCCTGAGATTTGGTAGGCTTTGCTGGTTGTTCATTGAAACATATTTGGTCTTTTCGACAGTGACTATGAGGCCAAGTTCCCTTATACCTCTCTCCAGTTGGCGATAGGCACTGACCAGCACAGCAATGTTTCGAGCTAGTAATGCCACATCGTCTGCGTAGGCTAGGAACTGCAGTGGACGATTAAAAATGGTTCCTCCTCTATTTAACTCTTTGTGATTTACGACTTTTTCTAGGAAGATGTTAAATAGGAGTGAGAAGAAACTGTCACCCAGTCTCAGTCCCGTCTTGACTTCCTCTTCCCTGGAGATTTCGCCCTGCATTTTAAATTTACAGTTGGTTTCACTGTGGGTCATCATAGTAAGGTTAACGAGCTTCTTAGGTATTCCAGCCTCTTCCAACACATTCCACAATGCCACTCTTGAAATCCTATTATCGGCTTGTTTAAAATCCATATAAAGCTGGTGTACGTTTATGTAAAGTTCGTAACACTTTTCAGGTGGTATGTGTAATGTGAATATTTGGTTAGTTGACCTATTTCTTCTAAAGCCACTCTGGTAGTCTCCAGTTCTCCCTTCCACATGTGGAGCAACCCACCTATTTAGGATCTTGGAGAATACTTTATATGTAGTATTTATCAGAAAGATTCCTTCGTAATTCCGGCAGTCTAATTTATCTCCTTTTTTATGTACTGGGCTCATAATAGCTATTTTCTAATCCATTGGCATATTCTCCTCCTGCAGGATGTAAGTATTACACTTTGTGCGTGCGTCTGAATATAAAATGTGTCAATGGAAATATCGGTTCGAATATTCGGTAACAACAGAGCTGCCACTCTGAAATGTATGAACTGCCTGTATTTCCTCATACGATACGAAGATCTCAAAATACTGTTATGAGAGCATAATTAATTCTGACGAAAGAACTGTGACACCAAAATAACAGCGGCAGCTACTAAACATGATATCTGAATGAAAAATCATTTCTTTTTCCACATACACAATTCTGGCACCAAAGGCAGGAAATCTCTGTGTCTCCTGAATTCCCTCTGATGATGCTGAAATATAATGCCAGATAATATTGAGATTCATTTGTAACTGAACGCCACACTCCTTTGTCCTTGTCTACTTCCTCAGGGTCACAGTGTCGCTTATACGCAGTCTGCATCTCCAGACACATTTGTATACAAACGAGCACTGGCTAAAGCGCACGGCTGAGCCACAGGCTTAAACGAGAGACAACTAAAAATGCATATTCACAACGCGTAATCTTAATTGTTTACTTCATTCTAAAGGGATTATTAAAGGGATTAACATCTGTTCCCAAACGCTTACTTGTTAATCCCACGAGTGCTTTCCAGTAAATCGGTTGCTCTTATTAGGACGGTACGGATATTTTCCCTTTTGACATCCTAGAAGTCTTTCTTTCTTGTATGCGCCGTTTGACGTAAAATTGGAAGGTTTTGCGCTGTGTGTTGTGACGATATTATTTCTGCAGCTGTATTGCTATTAGAACTACTGTCGTTATCATAGCATGAAAGATACGCTTCTAGTTCCGCACCATTCGTAGCTTCCTGTGTTGCAGCCACATACAAGGATCTACAATTGTAGTATTCTGGATCGTCCATGGGACAATAATGAAAAACGACTGATTATGAAGTGTCAATAGATGAAATCATTTACGCGTGCCTCCCTCTTTCAAAAGAACGACACTGCTTAATGCGCTCATTTGCCAGCTGCTGCTTAGTACGAGATGACGCAGACGTTTGTTCGTAGTTATTAAAGACCATTATGGATGTGATAATGATTGCAGTGCCTTTTTAAAATTTGTCCCATAATCATCAGTTACCTCTTAAGCATAATAAAGGTTCTTTAAATGTCATAAACAACCCTTTAAGCATATACAATACCACTAGAATATCTTTGAGATCAATACTGCTGTCGAAAAATATTTTGAACTATGTTGTTATTGCTTCGCATCTGAGACAGAGTAAATAATCTCTCTCAAAGTTTCTATTAGAACCATTGTCTTTAGCATCTATTCGTATTTACCGATTCCACTGTGATACTGTTTTACTTGTATATTTATTACTCGTTCCAGCGGCAGATATTTTGAATGTAATCTAGAAACTTAAATTGAAATCTGTGAATCAAAAGGCAGGATAGTTACGCGAGAAATTGCAAGGGACTGTGCCATTCAGGTTTGTTTTTCGCTTACTTTCTAGTGTACCAAACCTTAATTAGCTGTATCAGTATGATCAATACTAGTATTTTGTCATAGAAGAGCACACGAACCGTGTTTTTAACCCAGGAACATCAACTTCGAATACTTTGTAATGCTCTTGTGGAAACTTACAACAACTGACGAACAAAACCAGGTTTGAGCAACGTCGAGTGGCATTAACAGAAACGACAAAAATAAAATTTGATTTTCATGAACAACGCCAGACATCGACAATGACGCATAAAGTAAATGAAAAATTATAATAAACATAGAAAACCATAGATAAAAGATGAGTTGATGCTACCGCACATCTTCAGATCATTACTCAAGTATGTACGCAAACCGACAGATGCAATTCCAGCTAATTATTTTCTGTTAGCTTTATTTCTGTCATGGACGAAACGAAGTGATGGTTTACGTCTGTAACGAGTTTATGTTACGTCTTGATGTTTAGTTAAAGGTACGAGTGGGTTGAGTATAGTCTCTGATAGACCCTGAGTAGTTTTGCCTCTATAAACATTGTGAAAAACATTAAATCTTTCTAAGGGGACCGACTTGTGTACAAAAGCTCAAGATTTTTCCTACATATTAGCGAAGATAGAAAGTTTGGCACAGTTTTTAGCAGTATAATCGTTTAAGGCCAGTATTAAAGTGTAGTACAAATACTGCATAATTTTGGACTGTGGATGAGAGCTGCCGCAGAAACATACGACCACGCAATAACATGTGTACTATTGTACAAAATTTTCCTGTATACCTCTCACTTACATGTAAGTTTCTGATCGAGAGTGGTTTTGCCTTAAGATTGCTGCCCTGTCTGTTGAGTATCGCTGCAGCAACAATTTATAGACGTTCACCTACATAATCATAACGTATAGCAGACCATTATGTCTGACAAGGTGTTTGAAAATGATGATTGTGATACAGAGTTTTGGGCGCGTATTTATTTCACTTTTCATGTGCTTTGGTCCCATTGTATTACTTATCCTCTTGTTTTCTGGTTAAATATGTTTTATGGTACTACTACTGTTTGGAGATACGATGTGTAACTCTTCCAATAATTTTGGATAGGACACTTTGTGCACACAATGCTTTCCCAATAATTACTTTTAGATGCACTGTTATATATTTTGTGTTGTTGCACACAGGTCGACTAGATAATGACGGTATTTACAAAACTAGAGGTTGAAAATACCGCTTGTAAAGTTCTTTTATTATCCCGCGGTATATTCATTTACAAAACTAATAATCTATAAAGATGGCATTCATTAACAGTTTATGGTGGTCCTTTAAATTTTAGTTGGAATGCACCTCAAAAATTAAAAAGGTCGTCTTTCCTATTACAGCGAAATGTCAGAAGTGTTTGCTGAGTATTGCCAGATCGTTAGGCACAGGAAGCTGGCTGGTTTCCTCCGTATCAGTGATTAACCTGCCTGTGTAACATGAATCGTAAATGTTAGCAGAACTCGCAGAAGATTTACTACCACAAGTTCCTTCGTACTGCGATCAACAGTTTACCCACATCGTAGAGATTTCACGCCGCAATAAAATGCCAAAAGAAACAACCACTGCGGTTTAAAACACTGTCCTCGTATATTTCTTCCAAAACTGTTGAAGCAATAAAAGTGCTGACGCATTTGTTGCTTCTATGGCACTGGATGGTTAACATTTTCTGGAACGAAAAATTAAAGTGCACAGATTTAACGTCTCTTTTGTTTTGATACTCACTGATGATTTAATAAGTTCATTTCGACTGTAGGTAGAATTTACTTTCTTCTCACATTGAGAATATGTAGTTTACATCGTTATATTTCCTTTATCTCATTCTCTATTTTTGTTCTATTCTGCTCTATGGTATTACTCCAACGCAGACATTACCAAATTTGCAGACACTCCACAATCGCGTTTAAGATGTGGAGTTTACAAACTGAAATAGCACTTGAGGAATGGCATTCACGTGAAAGCCCGCCGGAGTGGCTGAGCGGTTCTAGGCGCTTCAGTCTGGAACCGCGAGACGGTTACGGTCGCAGGTTCGAATCCTGCCTCGGGCATGGATGTGTGATGTCCCTAGGTTAGTTAGGTTTAAGTAATTTTAAGTTCTAGGGGACTGATGACCTCAGAAGTTAAGTCCCATAGTGCTCCGAGCCATTTGAACCATTCACGTGAAAATAAACAATTTACTTAATAAAGCGCTTATTTCGTCAAGGATTATCAGATCAACCGTGTAAGCTTGCCTCAGTATTAAATACATCATGCTCATAAATTACAGATAATGGCAGAATGTAGTGCCACACAACGTGGCACTACACAAAACTGGCGCTGATAGCATAGGCACATAGGGAACACACACGACACATATCCTTAAGTCCACGATATTGGTGATAAGTTGAGAAAACCGTCCGGAAACATATGTGCTAAGAACGCCACTGTTTCCAGCGCTTGTTCCCAGACATCAATATGGGGTATGATCACCATGCACACGTACACAGGCCGTACAACGGGTTGGTATACTCTGGATCAGGTGGTCGAGCGGCTGCTGGGGTATAGCCTCCCATTCTTGCACCAGTGCCTGTCGGAGCTCCTGAAGTATCGTAGGTGTTTCAAGACGTGCAGCGATACGTCGACCGAGAGCATTCTAGACGTGCTCGATTTGGTTTAGGTCTGGAGGAACGGTAGGCCACTCCATTCGCCCGATATCTTCTGTTTCAAGATACTCCTCCAGGAGGAAGGGGGGGACCCGCTGCAATCCTGAAAAGGCGGAAATACTGGTGCAAAGTGACGTCCCGATACAACTGATCTGTTACAGTTCCTTTGTCAAAGACATGCTGGGTTATACTTGCACCAATCATAATCCCACCTCACACCATCAAACCACGACCTCCATACAGACCCCTTTCAAGGATATTAAGGGATTGGTATCTGGTTCCTGGTTCACGCCAGATGAATACCCGGCGAGAATCACTGTTCAGACTATACCTGCACTCGTCCGTGAACGTAACCTGGGACCACTGTATCAATGACCATGTACTGTGTTCTTGACACCAGGCTTTACGGGCTCCCCAGTGACCAGGTGTCAGTGGAATGCACATTGCAGATCTCCAGGCGAATAAACCATATCTCTTCAGTCGGCTGTAGACTATGTGTCTGGAAACAACTGTGGCTGCGGTAAGGTCCAGAGCAAGGCTACCTGCAGTACTCCGTGTCCGTTTGCGGGATGCATCACGTCGGTCTTCACGAATAATTCAGTATATGTGGGTTTCAAGCGAAGGAATTGACACTTCAACAGGGTGGCCGGGATATTGTTCGTCAGTCAATGAGGTTCGAACGTTTTTGAGCTGTTCTACCCATTTTTAAAAATTCCTGTGGTTCATACAACTTTCACCACACCATAAAATCATCCGAGAAAAGACTTTAGTAGGTTTTTCACTCACAGAAAGCAAAAACAGCATCACTGAAAGTTGTTCAGCTATTGCAGAATTTTAAATGTTACATGCCACCATTAAATGATAAATATTGAGGTTATAAACAAAACAGTTTTTAGCTACCACATGTTCTCAAGTGATCCCAGTGGTGACAACCTAAAGTTATGAAAATACTAAACTCCTCACATAATCCGATTCATTACTACGTAGGATTTCCACACATCGCGGATTTCACGGTCATTCTGTGGTTTTACGCTAGAAGACGAATGTCCTAGATGAAGAGACCAGAATACGCGAAAGTAGTGAGAGTTTAATTCGTATATCAACTTCAGTTTTACCAATAACCGCCATTCAAGTATTTCACAACACCTTGCAAGAAAATTTTGCAGCTGATAACACCGTGGCTGACGGAATAGTCCACATAATTTTTTTTTCTATCTGATCCAGACCTTCGATATATCGCCGACCTTGCGCTCGCGGTGATAGTGAAAGCAGTGTAATAATCGATTCTTTGTGATTTTTGTAGTCTCTGGTTCCTATATTTCTTTGCCTCGTGTTTGCATCTCATAGTTTTTGGGTTGTATGAGGCTAGTGTTTAGTGTAATTCTGAACAGTCAGCCGATTCACGGTTACTGGTTCCGTCATTCCATGATATTTTAAAATCAAAATGTCGTGGAAACTAAAAGTGTGAAACGTGGAAGAAATGAACATGAGACTTTTTGTAAGGTATGTGGTTATGCAATTACAATAAGTACACTGAAAAGCGCAGTTTATGTTCATATCCATTGAAATTAACATTCAATTACGAGAAATTTTTATTATAATCAGAATAGATGTAATTTTATACTATTGGCATTTCAGCGTTGATCCAACCGTCGAGGTAAACAGTTTATGCCCTGTGCTACTTGTACTTCGATTTTCGTGAACCCTTTTACGATTCCTGTTCTGACTACTGTTCGCATTACTATTAAATATTTGAGCAAATCGAAATCCAACGAGGTCTTACCTAAAGATACTGTCGTATTGATAGTGTACCTGCACTACGTACCTAACCTGCGCGCAGTGTAATAACCTAACAACGACTCAATGTGGCCAAAAAATAATTAGCGTGCTTGACATTAAATGACAACAAATCCTGAATTATTTCATTACACTTGTTACATTCCAATAGAAAATTGTGGGAAACGAATTCTGAACGACCATTTCCCAAGCAATAAACAAAAGCTGTGACTTCTGCTTCAGATCCCAAACAGTTTATTAGTGATAATCAAACAGAATCTAATACGGTTGCTGCAGCAGAAGCCATATTTGCATTTCATGCTTCGGAATACCTCCATTCTTACAATTCTTCCTCATGCACATCAAAAATCATATGTGAGAATTTTTAATGATTCAAAGGTAACTGCTCGGTTTTCAAGAGCAAAAACTAAAATGTGAGGCAATTGTTAGTATCTTTTAACGCCTTTCATAAACTAAGATATAAGAAATAATCTCTCAAAATTGAATTATATTTGGATCAGTACAGATGCCATTGTTCTGGCTCAATATTTTGCTGTCACTGAAGGTCTTCAGAGTAGTTTATTACATTTAAATGGGTGTGACAATAAAACCTCCAGTACAATGAGCGTGTACATGAAGTAATTTCTGAATTCGATCTTAGTGACAAAGTCTGCGCCTTTGGTGGGGATAATATTATCACTAACTTTGGAGAGGCTGGAAGAACGGCGGAGAAAAATGGATTCAGGAAACTCGAAAACAAACTAAACATGTCTACTGTAGGGGTAAAATGTCTAGTTTATGTATTACGTAATGACGTCCAAATGTGAAAAGGCATTCAGTTTAAAAAGTGTAAAAACACTTTTTAATTTACACTGTTCACATTGCAGTACTAAAAGATTGTTTTGGTTTCCTGCATGTGACACACAAGGGTCTACTATCGTATATAAAATCTAGGTGAGTTATTTACTGCAACTGAAAGGGTCATACACATATTTATGCTCTTAAATCATACTTCCTAACACTTGATGAATGTCCAACTCTTCTTAAGTCTCTTAAGCCTATTTTTTAGTGCTTGTGGAGAAAATTATTTACACTTTCCACATGCTGAAATG
This sequence comes from Schistocerca serialis cubense, assembly GCF_023864345.2. Lineage (NCBI taxonomy): Eukaryota > Metazoa > Arthropoda > Insecta > Orthoptera > Acrididae > Schistocerca > Schistocerca serialis. The sequence continues at coordinate 439,577,268 of NC_064642.1, read as the reverse complement.
AATCCATTTCAAATGGCAACTGTCATCATTGAGAAACACGATCTATCAGTGAATAAAGTTAAGTTGGAGTTTAAAAACATTGTGCATGTTTTGAAGACTAATGAATGAAAGGAATTGATGTCAGGTCTAACACAATAACAGCATTAAAATTTCAATAGGAAGTCTTGGTACTTTATCAGACAGTTATAGATTATCTGATAAAATTGAGGAAGCCATTATCCCAGCTTGAACATTTTGACTGGGTACTGTTGAATACTGTACCTGAATGGGATAAATATAGAGTCTTCACTGCAGTGGATACAAGAAAAAAAGTACTTCCGAAGTGGCTGAGAGTTTGTTGTTTGACCAGATACTAAAATGAAAATAGTTTCTTGGATATGCATATAAAAAGAATCACAGACATAATCAGACTCAGAGCAATTTCCTTTCATCTGTTCATCGCCCAAGGTAATACGACAGGTGAAGAGCTTACTGAAAAACAGATTCCCATTATAGCCATGCAGTTATGAATAGTTTCATAATTTTTGTTACATATTTTATTAAAAAAGTTAGTTAAGACAAACTAACAGTGATTTTCTCCATTAATGACCAATCCTTTGACGATGGCGTCAGTACTTGAACTATGCACTTTGTATTGAATCTCTGGCAACCATGTTTCCATACCAATGTGTCTCTTTAATTATGAGTACAACGACAGAATCGACAGAGAGTCTAAACTGAGTCAAAAGTGCACATTATTGTGTTGCATGACTGAGTCACGTAAAAATCGGAAATATCCAATCACGAAGTCTTTCTCGCCGGTTGGCTTACAAAATTAAAAATAGGAAGGCATCAGCCCCGGTTCAGGAGCTTACCACTTCACATTGAGCAAGGAGTACTCGATGCAAGTCCGATAGAGTGTTAATGCCGCAAGACAGTTTACCTGTGTGCAAACTAAATCTAGAGCAAGAGACTTTGAGGACTGCATTTGTAATCTATTCACAACCTGGAAATTTGTTATTGTAGGAGGTCACGGTATCTGATTCTGGTTACGGGAGAATCAAAACTACACATTAGTAGACTATAAAGGAGACGAGAGCGCCAAGTGTACGGCTAAATATTATAATCATGTGTTTATTTTGCTTTTCCTTTCCACTGCAGCCACCAGTGTACTTAAAACTGCAGCAAAGGCTGCTGAATTTTAATGTAATATATGAGAAGGTGTATGTACTGAAATTTCCTGGCAAATTGAATGTGTGCCAGATTGGGGCTCGAACCCGAAACAGTTTCTATTTGCGGGCAGCTCCTGTGGCGAATGTAGACTATGAGGGCGGGTTTCGAGTCGTGTCGTAATAGTTCAGTCGGTATAGAATTTGCACGAGAAATAGTTCTGGATTCTAATCATTGTTCAATAAACAGTTTTAAAAATGCTTCAAATGGCTCTGAGCACTATAGGACTTAGCATCTGAGGTCATCAGTCCCCTAGACTTAGAACTACTTAAACCTAAGGACATCACACACATCCATGCCCGAGGATGCTAAGGATTTTCAGATCAGTGCATACTTCACAGCAGAGTGAAATATCATTCTTGATGTACTGTATTACAACATAATATATTACCACCCTGGTCCGGGAGTGACCACTCAGCAGTTTGATTACCTCTCCCCCAATATCCGAACTTCACATACAGTCTGACGAATAAGTGGCTGGATTAGCACTAAGGGACATTAGAGTTTTTTGTAGTCTGTGAATTTAAGAGTTCAAGAAAACCAGAGCACTTGTGGTACCTTAGTTGTTTATTCGGAGTCTTCATGTGACTGTATGAAATCGGAGCAGTCGCTAAGAAAGCTCTAAGTTCGTGTCACGCAGTTCTCCCCACTCTAGTATCCCCACCACGGAAACACAGCTGGCGCTACCTGGGATAAACTGTTGATTCTCTTTAAGCTAGAGTAAAATTATGTCCTTTCAACATTTCTCTTTCATTCATTAGTTCAGCATTTTTTTTAGTTTACTCACCTATAAAGAGGGACGGACGAATCCTTGAACCAGAGTACCATGTTGACGCGGTCATCTGGATACGGAGGAGTGATGTTGCAGGGCAGCTCTGCGTCTTCTCCACTCACCGCCCACACCACCTCCGCCGGCACTGCAGGCAGAATGAGAAAATCCAAGTTAGAGTTGCCACGAGATGGTCTTCCACATTCTGTTCGCGACGACAGTGAAAATGGGAAAAATTTATGTTCTAGGCAGAACAGCTAACTGCTGGTGGCCAGCAGAGTTACTGCTCTCTTTGAGGTTGACTCCTCACCCATGGTCGAGAGGGAGGTCGCCTCGGGACGTAGCAGGCTGCGAAAGACATCCTGGGGAGCCGGAGGCATAATTACAGAAACCAGTACCTGTATGTTAGAAGTATTGACCCCGGCTGTTGAGACATTTGCCCCACTGTAATACAAGGCGGTGAATGGCTGTCTCTCAAAATTTCTGAGGTTGCGATGTTAACCAGTTCCCGCAGCTACAGCTGGACGTCGTTGTCAGAGGTAAATCGTTTGCTCCCCAGAACCTTTCTAAGGGGACCAAAAATGGCGTAATCGCAGAGAGAGAAACCATACTGTATGGAGCGTGGCCGAGAACCTCCCATTTGAATTTCTGCAGGATTGCCGCGACTGTGTTGGCCGTATGAGGCTTTGCATTGTCGTGGAGCACAAGGACCCCATGAATCAGATTGCCTGGTCGTTTTGATTTGATCACTTGGCGAAGGGTGGTCAAGGTTTGCGAGTACCGCTGGGCACTCACTACTGTCGCATGCTACAGGAAGTGAATCAGAAGAGGGCCATCTTGGTCACAGAAGATCGTCAGCTTAAGCTTTCCTGCACTCGTGTGGATGGCCTTGGGTAAAAAGGTGGTGACCCTGGATGCTTCCACTGCAGACTTTGTCGATTTGATTCTGGTTCGAGGTGATGACACCATGTCTAATCTCCAGCCACCACTCGTACATTCCCTTCCCAAGCATAGCGCTGCAGATGAGCAAGACAGTGGGCCATTGGACGTGCTTCCTGGTGTGGTTGAAGACTGTGGGCCACCCATTGGACACACACTTTGCGCATGTTCAGTCGTACCTTCACGATGATGTGAACACTTCCGACGCTCAGTCCAATCACGATGGCTATGACCTTCATTGTCACTCGGCGGTCCTGGGTAATGAGTGCATCGGTAATGCAGTGTGGTGCTCCAGACCGTGCATCTTAGACTAACGACACCCGTCCTTCCCTGAAGCGCTTTGCCACGCCTTGACCCTTGCAAGGGACATGCCACTTCTTCCAAATTAAAAATGTAATTGTGGACCAGATGTGGCTTGAATTCAAAAAGATAGTATCGACAACAATTGAAAGATTTATACTAAATAAAATATAACAAACGACGGAGCCAATCCCCCATGGTACACAAAATGCTTCGGAACACTATTTCAGAAACAACAGTAAAAGCATGCCACATTTAAACGAACTCAGTATCACCTAGATTGGTTATCTTTTACAGAAGCTCGAAATTTAGTGCTGACTTCAATGCCAGATGCTTATAATAGTTTCCACAACAGAGCTTTGTCTCGAAACCTGGCAGAATATCCAAATAGATTCTGATCGCATGGAAAGTATGCTAGCTACAAGACACAATCACAATGCCTTCTCTGCGCGCTATCATTGGCGGCCGAATACTTCCGGCATAAGAAGTCGCCCTCTTTCTGCTATTCCGCCTTGTCAAAGAGGGCGGAGGAGTGGACAGAGGTTCAGGGCACTCTCTTGTCCTAACGATGGGAAACTGCCCTTGAAGGTGGAAGAATCAGCAATGATGAACAACGCGAGGATATGAGGATGCAGAAGGCAATGGAAACCACTGCATTAAAGACACGTAACGTGTATCCACAGGACAAGTGGCCTATAATTGAAAAAGGTTGGTTGGTTGGTTGGTTTGGGGAAGGAGACCAGACAGCGTGGTCATCGGTCTCATCGGATTAGGGAAGGATTGGGAAGGAAGTCGGCCGTGCCCTTTCAGAGGAACCATCCCGGCATTTGCCTGGAGTGATTTAGGGAAATCACGGAAAACCTAAATCAGGATGGCCGGACGCGGGATTGAACCGTCGTCCTCCCGAATGCGAGTCCAGTGTCTAACCACTGCGCCACCCCGCTCGATTGAAAAAGGGTTATGATGATCTCTCCATTGGCAAAAGTTTCCGGAATAGTCCCCCATTCGGATCTTATGGAGGGGACTGCCAAGGGGGAGGTGACCATGAGAAAAAGATTGAGTAATCAACGAAAGGTTAACGTTCTACGCGTCGGCGTATGGAATGTCAGAAGCTTGAACGTAGTAGGGAAGCTAGAAAATGTGAAAAGGGCAAATGCATAGGCTCAGTGATCTGAGACCGAAAGAAGACAGTAATGTCTGGTCAGATGAGTGTAGGGTAATACCACAGCAGTAGAAAATGGTGTATGGGGAGTAGGACTCGTTGTGAATATGAAGGTAGGACAGAGAGTGTGTTACTGTGAACAGTTCAGTGATAGGATTGTTCTCATCAGAAACGACAGCAAAACAACACCGACAACGATAGTTCAGGTATACATGCCGACGTCGCAATCTGAGGATGAACAGATAGAGAAAGTGTATGAGGATATTGAAAGGGTAATGCAGTATGTAAAGGGGGACGAAAATCTAATAGTCATGGCCGACTGGAATACAGTTGTAGGAGAAGGAGTAGGAGTAAAGGTTACAGTAGAATATGGGCTTGGGACAAGGAATGTGAGAAAGGAAAGACTATTAGAATTCTGCAGTCAGCCGCTCCTGGTCTCGCGGTAGCGTCCTCGCTTCTCGAGCACGGGATCCCGAGTTCGATTCCCGGCGGGGTCAGGGATTTTCACCTGCCCCGAGATGGCTGCGTGTTGTTGAGTCGTCTTCATCATCAACATTCATCCCCATTACGGTTGGAGGAAGGCAAAGACAACCCACCTCCATTAGGACCTTGCCTAGTACAGTGGTGCGGGTCTCCCCCATTGTTCCCCCACGCTCTGTGAAGAAGCATGGGACTTCATTTCCACTCCCAATAGAATTCTGTGATAAATTTCAGCTAGTAATAGCAAATACTCTGTTCAAGAATCACAAGAGGATAAGGTGTACTAGAAGAAGACCGGGCGATACGGAAAGATATCAATTAAGACTACATCGCGGTCAGACAGAGATTCCGACATCAGATACTGGATTTTAAATCATACCCAGGAGCAGATATAGACTCAAATCACAATATGGTAGTGATGAAAAGTAGGCTGAATTTTAGGGCGTTAGTCAGGAAGAATCAATACGCAAAGAAGTGGGATACGGAAGTAGTAAGGAATGACGAGATACGCTTGACCTCCTCTAACGCTATAGATACAGCAATAGGGAACAGCTCAGTAGTCAGCACAGTTGAAGAGGAATGGACATACCTAAAAAGGGCGATAACGTAGGTACAATGAAGGTAACTTCGAAGAAACCATCGGTAACTGAAGAGAAATTTCAGTTGATCGATGAAAGCAGGTAGTACAAAAATGTTCCAGGAAACTCAGGAGTACGGAAATAGAAGTTGCTGAGGAATGAAATAAATCGGAAGAGCAGGGAAGCTAAGACGAAATGGCTGCATGAAAAATGAGAAGAAACTGTAAAATAAATTACTGCCTAAAGAAAACATAAAAGAAATGATTGCCAGAAGGACAGACTCAGCTTACAGGAAAGTCAAAACAACCTTCGGTGATACTAGAAGCGAGGCTGGTAACATTATGTTTGCTAGAGGAATACCACCGTTAAATGCAGAAGAGAGATTGTTTAGGTGGAAACAAAACACTGAAAGCCTCTATGAGGGGAAGATATTCTGATGTGATAGAAGAAGAAACAGGAGTCGATTTAGAAGAGTTAGGGGATCCAGTATTAGAATGAGATTTTGAAAGACCTTTGGAGGACTTAAGATAAAATAAGGCAGACGATATAATTAACATTTCATCAGAATTTCTAAAAGCCTTGGGGAAAGGGGCAACAAAACGACTATTAACGTTGCTGTAAGGGATGTATGAATCTGGCGATATATCAACTGACTTTCGGAAAAAAATATCATTGAACTATCGCACAATCAGCATAACAGCTCATGCTGACAAGAATAATATACAGAAGAATGGAAAAGAAAATTGAGGATATGTTAGACGACGATCAGTTTGGCTTTAGAAAAGGTAAGCGTATGAGAAAGGCAATTCTGACGTTTCGGTTGACAATAGAAGCTGGGCTAAAGAAATATCAAGAAACGTTCTTTGGATTTGTCGACCTGGAAAAATCGTTCGACAGTAAAATGGTGCAAGATGTTCCAAATTCTGAGAAAAGTAGGGGTAAGCTATAGGGAGAGACGGGTAATATACAAAATGTACAAGAGCCAAGAGGGAATAAAAAGAGCTTACGAGCAAGAAGAAGTGCTCGGGTTAAAAAGGATGTAAGACAGGGATGTAGTCTTTCGCCCCTATTGTTCAATCGGTACATCGAAGAAGCAATGATGGAAATAAAAGAAAGTATCAGGAGTGGAATAAAATTTCAGGGTGAAAGGATATCAGAGATAGGATTTGCTGATGACATTGCTATCCTGAGAAAATGTGAAGAACAATTACATGGTCTGCTGAATGGAATGAAGTATCTAATGAGCACAGAATATGGGCAGAGAGTAAATCGAAGAAAGACGAAAGTAGTGAGAAGCAGCAGAAATGAGAACAGCGAGAAGCTTAACATCAGGATTGTTTGTCACGAAGTAGGTGAAGTTAAGGAATTCTGCTACCTAGGCAGTAAAATAACCAATGACGGACATCAAAAGCAAACTAGCATTGACAAAATGGGCATTGCTAGCCAAGGCAAATCTACTAGTATCAAACATAGGCCTTAACCTGAGGAACATATTTCTGAGAATTTACGTCTGGAGTACAGAATTGTTCAAAAAATGGCTCTGAGCACTATAGGACTTAACATCTATGGTCATCAGTCGCCTAGAACTTTGAACTACTTAAACCTAACTAACCTAAGGACATCACACAACACCCAGTGATCACGAGGCAGAGAAAATCCCTGACCCCGCAGGGAATCGAACCCGGGTCCCCGTGCTCGGGAAGCGAGAACGCTACCGCGAGACCACGAGCTGCGGACGGTACAGAATTGTATGGTAGTGAAACATGGAGTGTGAGAAGAGAATCGAAGCATTTGAGATGTGATGTTACATACGAATGTTGAAAATGAGGTGGACTGATAAGGTAAGGAATGAGGAGGTTCTGTGCAGAATCGGAGAGGAAAGGAATATGTGGAAAACACTGACAAGGAGAAGGGATAGGATAATAGGACATCTGTTAAGAAATTAGGGAGTATCTGCCATAGTACTAGAAGGAATTGTAGAGGGCAAAAACTGTAAAGGAAGACAGAGACTGGTATACATCCAGCAAATAATTGAGAATGTAGGCTGAAATTGCTACTCCGAGATAAAGAGGTTAGCACAGGGGGAAATTTAAAATAAAGGTTTTACCCATGTGACGTTAGATATGTGTTTAAAGAATAAAACAACTGACTAACCAGGAGTGAACCTGGAAATTTTCTACGTTTAGTAGTAAATGTGAAATAAGTCGGACAGCAATGTAAAGACTTTTATTTACGTTTTATTTTATGAAATTCCCATGCACGTATGAAACATTTTTACTTTTCTTTAAATGTTATATACGTAGTTCATATAGAGGGCGGCATACAACCACCCGATGTGTTCTCCACACAGCCTACCTTCTTTATACCGTAGTATTCAAACTACCATGCGTCTAGATTAGAAAACAGTGGTATGTAATGTAATATATAATCCATAGAGGTTATGCCATGAGTTGCAACTTCTTATTTTATCACCTGACCATGTACTTCTTGTGTTTCTAGCATTGATAATGGCTAGGCACAGCCGAAATCTGGATTTGCGTAATAAAACCCGGAAAAAGAAAGGACGACTGACTGTTGCGCTCTATAATTTATAAACCATCGATCTTTCTGCATTCAGAATGATGTGAAGTGTAACGAAAACAATAACTGTGGGGAAGATAGACTTCAGACTAGGAATCGGAAGGATAATGCTAGGGAAATGTATTCCACCAACGAGGGAGTAAGCTTACAGAATTACCGTTCAATTGATCCTTCAGTATTGCTCGAGAGCTTGAAACGTAGGTAGAAAAGATCCAAGGAAGGGAAACGCCTTCCATCACCGGTTTGTGTGCAAAGCACGAAAACGTCGCGGTGAAGCTCTTGCAGCTACAGTGTTACACGCTATGAGATATCTACACCTACATCTATACGCCACAATCCACATTACGGTGTGTGATGGGGGGTACTTTGTGTACGAGTGTCACTCACCATTTTCCTGTTCCAATCGCGTATGGTTCGCTGCAACAACGATTTCTGTAAACCTCCCTGTGGGTTCATATACCTCTAATTTTATCTTCATGGACTTATCGCGAGATATATGTAGGAGCAAGCAGTATATTGGTTGATCCCTCTAGGAACGTTCGTGTCCGGATTTTTAACGGTAGACCACGCCGTGAAACGTCAGTTGCAGTGTCCGTCACTGGAGTTGACTGAGTATCTCCGTGACGCACTCGCGCTTTGCGGGTGAATCTTCAACGAAACGTGCTGCTCTCCTCTGCATCTTGCCTTTTTCCTCTAGCGGTCCTGTCTGACACAGATGACAAACGGACGAGCAATATTTAAATACTGGTCGAACGACTGCTCTGTAAGACACTTTCTTTGTTAATGAGTCTGCATTTCCTTGGGCTTCTTCCAATGAACCTCAGTCTGGCATCAGTCTCGCCCATGAAAAATTTATTTGGTAATTCCACCTCAAATCGTTTACAAACCATAGCCCTACTTTTTTACGGAAATAATTGTCTGTAAATCACACCATAAAGGGTCTTCCTCTCTCTGCAATCGCAATACGTTATAGTTGCCACTCGTTGCACCAAGAGTCGATTATCTATTGGTCTTCCTGCATTTCGCTACAGTTTTGAACTCTTTCCGACTTCTCCGTATACTGAAACCTCGATGGACGTTCGAAGTTATACTCCAGGACATATATACAGGGTGAGTCACCTAACGTTACCGCTGGATGTATTTCGTAAACCACATCAAATACTGACGAACCGATTCCACAGACCGAACGTGAGGAGAGGATCTAGTGTAATTGTTTAATACAAATCATGCAAAAATGCACGGAAGTATGTTTTTTAACACAAACCTACGTTTTTTTAATGGAACCACGTTAGTTTTGTTAGCACATTTGAACATATAAACAAATACGTAATCAGTGCCGTTTGTTGCATTGTAAAATGTTAATTACATCCGGAGATATTGTAACCTAAAGTTGGCGCTTGAAGCCTCCGACGTTCAGTTGCGTGTTGTAACAAACACAGGCCACGATCGGCGAGCAGCATCTGCAGGGACATGCTTACGATTACGACCGTGTTGACGAGTGTGGCTGTAGTGCACTGTTGTGGTTTGGTCTAGTTGTCGCAGTGTCCGCATGTAGCGCTTGCTGCTATTGTTATTCTGCATTCGTCTCCGCACGCAGACCAACTGTAGTACACCGTGTTACCAGACGTCTGTGATAGTGTAGTGTTGTAGGGACTGTGACTATGGTGTATTCGAACTCTGTAAAGGCGGAGATGATACTCATCTATGGCGAGTGTCGACGAAATGCAGCTGAAGCCTGCAGGGTGTATGCAGAACGGTACCCGGACAGAGAGCATCCAACGTGCCGCACATTGCAAAACATCTACCGCCAACTGTATGCAACAGGTGTGGTCGTAGCACGCAAACGGGTCCGTAACGGGCCCGTCACAGGAGAAGCGGGTGCAGTTGGTGTGTTAGCTGCTGTTGCCATGAACCCACACATGAGTACATGGGACATTGCGAGAGCCGGTGGAGTGAGTCAAAGTAGTGTCATGCACATGCTGCATCGTCACCGCTTTCACCCGTTTCATGTGTCGCTACATCAGCAATTACATGGTGATGAGTTTAATCATCGAGTGCAATTCTGTCAATGGGCATTAACAGAGAATGAGTTACAGTTCTACCTGTTTACCGATGAAGCGGAACATGCATTACTGGTCCGTGGACAATCCTCGCTGGCTCAGACAGGTAAAGCGACAGCGACCGTGGACTGTAAATGTATGGTGCGGAATCGTTGGCGACCACCTCATTGGTCCTCACTTCATTGGAGGGGCCCAAACAGCTGCAACATACATCGCGTTTCTAAAGAATGATCTGCCAACGTTGCTCGAAAATGACCCACTGGAAACGCGTCGACGTATGTGGTATCAGCATGATGGTGCACCTGCACATTCCGCAATTAACACTAGGCTGACCCTTGACAGGATGTTCGACGGGCGTTTCATAGGACGTGGAGGACGCATAAATTGGCCAGCCCGTTCTCCTGATCTTACGCCTCTGGACTTCTTTCTGTGGGGTACGTTAAAGGAGAATGTGTACCGTGATGTGCCTACAACCCCAGAGTATATGAAACAACGTATTGTGACAGCCTGCGGCAACATTAGACAAGATGTACTGCGGCGTGTACGACATTCATTACGCCAGAGATTGCAATTGTGTGCAGCAAATGATGGCCACCACATTGAACATCTATTGGCCTGACATGTCGGGACACACTCTATTCCACTCCGTAATTGAAAACGGAAACCACGTGTGTACGTGTACCTCACCCCTCATGGTAATGTACATGTGCGTCAGTGAAAAAGACCAATAAAAAGGTGTTAGCACGTGGACGTAATGTGCTGTTCCAGTCTCTTCCGTACCTAAGGTCCATCACCGATCCCTTTGGATCCCTACGTAATTCGGTGCTCTCCGATACACACGATCGAACAGCGGAGGAGTGGTATTCAAGCGTCAACTTCAGGTTACAATATCTCCGGATGTAATTAACATTTTACAATGCAACAAACGGCACTGATTACGTATTTGCTTATATGTTCAGATGTACTAAGAAAACTAACGGGGTTCCATTAAAAAAAAACGTAGGTTTGTGTTAAAAAACATACTTCTGTGCATTTTTTATAGTTTGTATTAACCAATTACACTAGCCCCTCTCCTCACGTTCGGTCTGTGGAGTCGATTCGTCAGTATTTGATGTGGTTCACGAAATATATCCAGCGGGAATGTTAGGTGACTCACCCTGTATACTGCGAACAGCAATATAAATTTCACCTGTGGTACTCCCGAAACTACTTTTACGTCTGAAGACTTCTCTCCGTTAGGAATGAAGTTCTGTGTTCTGTTTGACAGAAACTCAGCAGTCCAGCCACGTCTTCATCTACATGGACACCCTACAAAACACATTTAAGTGCTTAGAAGAGGGTTCATTGAACCGCCTTCACACACACGTAGTTGGTGTCAAGATAAGATTTAAGATTTACATTTTATGGTATGAGGGCTTGCGTTCCAGTATGCATCAAAACAACATAGTACGTCCTCCCATATACAGGGTGATTAAAAGTTCCTATTAAAGGCTTCTAATATTTGTAGATGGGACTAAGTAGATGTAGTTTTGATAAGGAATCCTCGTCCGGAAAAGTACCGTTTGGATGTAAAATCAGATAGAGGATCGGATCACTTTCAAATCTCCCGCTACATGGTACGCCCATAGCGGAGGTAATGAGCTCTGACCAGAGTTCTGTAGGGGCACACAGTATGGGTAGTGTTTCGAGTGTTAGTCCTCGGTTTCTCTTCTAGGTGACAAGGGAAGTCCTCTTCAAAGTTGGGAGTGAAGCGCTTCCATGGAGTACCACAGTCAACCCTCCTAGTTTTGATCGTGACGATTTCTCGCAGCCCTTGTTTTAATAGGATGAAAATGGTATGCGATGTTATAATTACAACAGGGACTGACGACGGCTCCCTCTTAGCTTCGGTGGGTACCGTGGACTGGGAGACTTAGAAGCGATCTGATCTTCAAACTTTTTCTATAGCCAAACGGTACATTTACAGACGCGAGTTCCTTATCAGAACTTAATCTTATACAATCAATCTGTACAACCTCTAGAACCCTGTCGTAGGAATGTTAAATCACCTAAAAAGTCTCGTGAAATGATGGTGCGGACGAAATCTGAAGAAATATGAGCTCATTCTTACCGACCACCGGTCACAAGTGGAACAGAAGAATGAAGGAAACAGCAGCTGTACTCAAAGTGCCGTAAGCTACACACCCCAAGATGCAGTTTGGGTTATACCTACATTTGTAAACTGCTTCCCTCTAAATAAAGCCTGCGGCACAGGGAATTTCTTACTGTAACACGTATTAAGTGTTTTCTTGTTCCGTTCGTTCTCTCCACTCTGAAAAGAGGTGCTTCAATTTTCCCAAGCATGTTTTCGTGAGATACAGGTGTCTTTCGTGGAAGGCCTGCCAGTTAACATTTTCCATTCTTATTATCAGACATCCTAGGCAGTCTTATACTTTTTATGGTTCCGTCACATTTATGAAGTGTTCAGAAGTCACACGTACAACAGAATAAACATGAAAAATTCTACTGCGAGATTCACGGAAACGTAACTATGGTCGTGACCTAAAAATTACTATAATGTGCTCAAAAATGTCCTGTCATGAGCGAACTGTAAAGAAATATGCACAATAACATAAGAAATATGACCTAAAAGCGTTAAAATTAGGTAAATTTCTGTTGTAATGTAAATCAGTAAGTCAGCTTTTGGTAATGGAGTTTCTTTCAGAATGAAATACACACGAAAAGCAATCTAAACTAAGAATTTTAGTATTGTATTATGCTTTTTATAAACATTAGCAGAACATAATTGACTTCTAATGCGTTTTTACGGACATTCTGATTTATGCTTCAATTTAATAGCCATGAGTTGCAATGTGTAATGAATAAGTTGTGCAAAGTTCCAAATAAAAATGATTTAATACAGTCACTCAACAATGCTTTGTACTTCGAAACACTTATTTCTACTTCAGATGATGCAAGAGGACCGTATTTAAAATGGAGAAGATCATTTTAATATTAATACACTCCTGGAAATTGAAATAAGAACACCGTGAATTCATTGTCCCAGGAAGGGGAAACTTTATTGACACATTCCTGGGGTCAGATACATCACATGATCACACTGACAGAACCACAGGCTCATAGACACAGGCAACAGAGCATGCACAATGTCGGCACTAGTACAGTCTATATCCACCTTTCGCAGCAATGCAGGCTGCTATTCTCCCATGGAGACGATCGTAGAGATGCTGAATGTAGTCCTGTGGAACGGCTTGCCATGCCATTTCCACCTGGCGCCTCAGTTGGACCAGCGTTCGTGCTGGACGTGCAGACCGCGTGAGACGACGCTTCATCCAGTCCCAAACATGCTCAATGGGGGACAGATCCGGAGATCTTGCTGGCCAGGGTAGTTGACTTACACCTTCTAGAGCACGTTGGGTGGCACGGGATACATGCGGACGTGCATTGTCCTGTTGGAACAGCAAGTTCCCTTGCCGGTCTAGGAATGGTAGAACGATGGGTTCGATGACGGTTTGGATGTACCGTGCACTATTCAGTGTCCCCTCGACGATCACCTGTGGTGTACGGCCAGTGTAGGAGATCGCACCCCACACCATGATGCCGGGTGTTGGCCCTGTGTGCCTCGGTCGTATGCAGTCCTGATTGTGGCGCTCACCTGCACAGCGCCAAACACGCATACGACCATCATTGGCACCAAGGCAGAAGCGACACTCATCGCTGAAGACGACACGTCTCCATTCGTCCCTCCATTCACGCCTGTCGCGAGACCACTGGAGGCGGGCTGCACGATGTTGGGGCGTGAGCGGAAGACGGCCTAACGGTGTGCGGGACCGTAGCCCAGCTTCATGGAGACGGTTGCGAATGGTCCTCGCCGATACCCCAGGAGCAACAGTGTCCCTAATTTGCTGGGAAGTGGCGGTGCGGTCCCCTACGGCACTGCGTAGGATCCTACGGTCTTGGCGTGCATCCGTGCGTCGCTGCGGTCCGGTCCCAGGTCGACGGGCACGTGCACCTTCCGCCGACCACTGGCGACGACATCGATGTACTGTGGAGACCTCACGCCCCACGTGTTGAGCAATTCGGCGGTACGTCCACCCGGCCTCCCGCATGCCCACTATACGCCCTCGCTCAAAGTCCGTCAACTGCACATACGGTTCACGTCCACGCTGTCGCGGCATGCTACCAGTGTTAAAGACTGCGATGGAGCTCCGTATGCCACGGCAAACTGGCTGACACTGACGGCGGCGGTGCACAAATGCTGCGCAGCTAGCGCCATTCAGCGGCCAACACCGCGGTTCCTGGTGTGTCCGCTGTGCCGTGCGTGTGATCATTGCTTGTACAGCCCTCTCGCAGTGTCCGGAGCAAGTATGGTGGGTCTGACACACCGGTGTCAATGTGTTCTTTTTTCCATTTCCAGGAGAGAACTCATCACTTAACAAAATCATTGAAATGGAACACAGGGAATTTTTAGAACTTTTATAAAATATTTTCCATTTTCTCGGACCCTTTTTTCGTCACTTTATTACAAAAAAAATTAATTTATTCACAGATTTTTCGCGTGTTCTATCTGCTTCACTAGTGGCTTTCGTTACTGCTGAAAATTAGTTAAGATGGTAGGAACAAATCCTAAATTTTATTTTATGGGAGAACGTTTGCATGTAACTTCAGGATTAGACTTAAATTCTTGGTGTAGTACAACTGAAGTGTCCTCACTGCTCTCGAATGGCCCAATGATACTTGTCACAATGTTAAAGTCTTGGCAGTGATAGCTGCAGGCATCAATCTGGGAGACCATCTTGTCAGAGAGGGAGATAGCAGTTAGCAAATGTCTGCAGTTAACAACGTAAAAGTTGTAACACGTGAAGGTGCTTTCTAAAATACCTCTTTGGCACACATAATAAATTGGTCAACATCAGTGAATATACTACGAATCTCTTCTGCAAGTCAGTCTAAAACACGAGCTTCACAAGCCACGTGCACATTTTACTCTATAAAGCTTTCAGTGAATCGGTAGCTTTCATTATAATATAAGGCGCAGTATCCATTACTAAGTGTAATACGTTGTCGTGCGTAATACCTTTGGATCATATTGCATCCTTACATCTGTGGAACAAATGACTAATGCTGGGAAGATTTACTTTTTCTAAAATTAACTTTTCCTGAATGTTCACAGTTTATTAATAACCCTTGTCTTGGAACATCCGCTTCCAAAGTCCCTACAATCATATTTGCAGTATATCTTCCCACAGTGTTTTTGGAATCGTTATCTACGACGACTCCCGCCAGACAAAAGAACAAGAGAAAATGAATGTCTGGGAAAGTAAGGTTATCTGCATGAAATGCAAGAGGAATTGCTTATAAAGAAGACGAAATAGCTATTTCTCACTCCAACAAATTTTGTAGCTGTCACAAAAACTAAGAAGAAGCCGGGAGATAATATTTTGGAAAATATATAATGTTGTACAGTGCAATAAAACAGAAAAAAAAGAACAGCGTGCATAGTCGCATGTCCATTCACTAAACGAGGAAACTACGTGTAAGCGCATTCAGGTGCTCTGATAACCGCTACAAACGAGGCTTTGTGCACCACGGTGTGATTTGCTGTTAAAATTCGACCCTGTTCTTAGGTCAGCCAAATTGTTACTTCCCCCTACGTAAATATCACAAAAAAGAGCGTGATCAAAGAATTAAGAGGATTCGAGCCTTCACAAAGACTAACCGAAAGTAATTCTGCCATCACACTATCCACAAATTCAACAAATAAGGAGGGAAACGGACAGTGGTACCGGTACTTAAAATGTGCTCCACCATGCAAAAATAAACTGGCTTGCGAACTATAGATGTAATTGTAAAAACTGCACATCAACCTGTCGTTTACGTACAAAACTGGTTTTATCACATTTCCTTGGGGCACTTCTGACCTTAGCATATCCTCCGGAGCATCTTACTAGGTTCTGTTACTGGAACATTATTCAAAGCGGTCACTTATGAGAGAACACGTGTCACATGCTCAGAACTTTGTTGACAGCCCATACAGTTTTATTCTTAATCTACGAAGTAGAAGCTCATATCAAACATCGTTGTTACGTCAATAGTTACGAAAAATCTTCTTCTTCCCTATAAGAAACAAGCCTTAACGACTTGTCTTGGCTCCATATGATTTATTCCCATCTTTTCTTTGGTCTTCATACACTTTTTCCGACTGGCTTGTATCTACTTCCTGCTTTTAGTAGTCTTCTTTCACTCATTAGATACTCCCTGTTTTCAAAACTTCTCTGACCTCACCATTTATCAATCCATTTCGTTTATTACATCCTTTTAGAGGTCTTAGAAATTTCATTTCCTCCGTTGGTACGTGGCTTTCATATCTCTCTCTCTCTCTCTCTCTCTCTCTCTCTGATTATCCGTTATTCATTTCCACAAAGCAGGGTAGGGGCAGCCATTACATTGTAGGACCTGAGCTGGTTGTCCTTTTGGGTAGGCAGCTAAAGATAGAGAATTCTTTAATTAATTGATTATTGATAATTATTTCGGCTCTGAGGGGGATTCTCCCGAAGAAATCCATCACATTTCTTTTGTTTATGAAGGTATTTAGACTATACTGAGTTTAGAATAGCCGCAAGTTATGTAATGCTTCTTGCAATTCATCATCTCTTTTGTCAAAAAGTAGCAGTTCGTCAGCAAGTAGCAGCCTATGAATAAATAAGCTTTTTCATAGATTAATACAATGCTTAGAAAGTGTACTTTGTCAGATACGACTGGTGTCGTCTATATATGCGTTAAATAGTTTCGGGAAAGGCGACAGCCTTGTCTTACTCCTTTGCTTATAATTAATTCCTGCTGCTCTCTCCCTTTTTGCAGAACTACTTGTGTGTTCAAATATAAGCTCTTTATTGCTAACATGAGATGATGTAGGGTGCCCATGTCTTTGTAAAATTTTCCGTAGTATCTTACTAGGGTACTTTGTCGAACGCCGTGTCCAAATCGACGAACGCAATGTGTGCCGGCAGGCTATATTCGCTGCTATTCTCCAGTATTCTGTTTATTGCGTGCATTATTATCTGTGCAAGAGCTTGCTTTCGTAAATCAATTTCGAAATACATATAACTTTACTTCTGGTACGAATTGCATATGAGCATTAAGACTTCTTGCATTAACTTTTCATCCTGTTTTCAAAACGCTTGTTCCTCTGTAATTTTTTGTAGTGGATCTGTCACCTTTCTTCAAGACTGATACTATATTTGTTGCCCCCCACTGCTCCGGCATTTTGTTTCTAGGACAGCATACATTTTTCTCAAGTGCAGAAGGTGATATTTCAGTTAAATTTCTTCACATTTCAGTAGTTCCGCAATAACTGATTCTGAGCTGGAGGCCTTTCTGTTTTCTCTAATGTTTCTTCCAACTCTTTTATATTTTCTATTTTCTCTTCTTCTTATATCACCCGGTTATAATTGCATCAAAGATTTTTATGGTGTTCGATCCAATCCTTGGTTTCTATTACATCAATGTTCACAATATCTCCCTCTGACTTATTCATGTTTCTCTGCAGTTTATAAGACCAGCCCTTAAGTTCATGCGTATCATTTTGGATTTGGGTGACAAATCTATTCCAGCTTTTCCTCCGTGCATTCCTCATTATAGCTCTAGCTTGTTGTCTGTACGTTTCATGAGAAACGCAATAAGTAATTACCGATGTGGCCCCATTTTGACAGTAATGATTAACTGACGCCAGCAAAATTCGCATTGTATCCTTTCGCAGATGGCGAACACTGGGCACGAGAATGGCAGGCAGGACTTGCGTCAGTTTCGCCTCGAGACAGGCCGCCCGCAGCGCACCGAGGGCTGCCTGGGAGCGTCATCAGCAGCGCCAGGGGTGGCTCTCCAATTAGCCGCGGGGCCGGCGGTGGCGGCGGCGGCTGCGGGGGCGGAACCGCACCGAGTACGCGCCTCATTAGCGGTGCGTAATGCTATCGACTAGACCGCGTGTCATATCGGGACAACGCCGGCGGGCAGCGCCACGCCCCTTAACGAGGCCTGCGAGCGCCATTTAGGGCTGGCGACGAGCGCTCGGAGTAGGGCGGCGGCAAGAGAGGGACGGGGGGCGGACAGCCGTCAGCAGCGGCTAATAGCTCACTGCCGCCGGCGCTACCTGTCTCTCTGACCGTTCTGCCGGGTCGCCTCTCTCTCAGTCTGCAGGCAATACAGAAGGGCTCCATGGGCATATTTACAGCTTCGCTGTTGACGCCTTTCAAGGGTACTACTATCCTACTTACGGGAACACATTCACTGGTACAATTTTTTTTTCAAGACGTATACACTGATGAGACCAACTGTCGTTATAACTGCCCGCTGTGAGACTGGATGCGGGTTGGCAGCGTAGCCGGCACGGGATTTGGTAAAGAAAGTATAACAGCGCAGCAGAGATAAGTGGGGATCAATATAGCAGCAACACAGGCAGAAAATGAGGAGATCCATTGCCATAAGCGACTATCGCAAAGGGCAGATTGTTACAGCCTGATATTTGCAAACATATATCTCGGAAACGGCGGAGTTGATGGTTGTTCGCATCCTAAGGCTGTGGATATCAATATAAAGAGATTGGAGGATGGAAAAAGAGTAGGCGACCAGGTGTTCATGTCAACGCAACAGGATACGTAGTCATGCAGGCGAACGACTGCTCGAAACATGCACATCTCTTCGAACGTTCGCAGATGGGGGCTACGTTATGCTCTTGGGGAACATACACCTGGACTTGCATGGACCAGTGGTTATGATGAAATGAACGATGACAGCTGTAAAATACGTGACCACTACCGCAGGCAATGTGCATCGCTTCATGCTTTAGGGTTTTCAGTTGTCGTAGCTCTTCTCCTTTAATATTTTCGAAACGGCTCCGATCTTGTGACGTGTTTTCTCCACTCAACGGACCAAGTTCCTCAGAACATATATGTGCAAAATACCTTTGGGTGTAGACTATTTTTGGCCGTACGGTTAAAGGCGCTGCAGTCTGGAACCGCAAGACCGCTACGGTCGCCGGTTCGAATCCTGCCTCGGGCATGGATGTTTGTGATGTCTTTAGGTTAGTTAGGTTTAACTAGTTCTAAATTCTAGGGGACTAATGACCTCAGCAGTTGAGTCCCATAGTGCTCAGAGCCATTTGAACCATTTTTTTGTAGACTATTTTTATCGGACAGATTGCGCACCAAACTGCACAACGCCGGTTAAAGTACGACAGGTGTTTCCGCCTACGATACATGCTACGGAAAGCAGACACCAGTCTGTAATTAAATGGTCAAATGGTATTTGGGACTGCTTAATAAAAGAAGCGCTAGAAAAAAATCTACGATAACACCCTCAATAAAGCCATTGGCTCGCAAGTAGAAAACCGCAGCTTCGCACAAGGCCGTCGGAAGAATGAAGCTATCGTGATCTAAAATGTAACGTTACCTAGCACTTCAGTGGGCGTTAATGATGTTGGAGGCGATAGATGGTTGTGGAAAAACGGTTGTGATGTGTGCTTTATGGCGTAGTGGCTAGCCTACTATAGGTCACCGGTTCAGTACCGACCACTACCAACTATTTGTTTTTTAGCATTTGTAATTTCTGTTAGTTCGTAACAATATTTTACGTTTTTAAACGACGTATGTTTTGAAATATCTGGAATGATGTTTATCTAAATGGACACTAAGTGAGCTATTGTAAGGGATGCCATCGTCAGAAGCATATGTCATAATCACCTTCGGGCACCTGGAACCAGTATTGATTGCAGCTGTGTCATTCCACTGAATTAGAACCGATCTTATGGTAAGGTTTTCGAAATCGACGAACAATAGTCTGGATTGGCTACCTCACCAGTTTTAGTGTGATGAAAGTTGTTTCAACGGCTGAAGCTTGGTAAATCACAAAGTTTCTTGTAGAAGAGAGCCGTTTGAAGCACGGAGGTTCCCTTATGACGAGTTCTGATCGTGGGAAAATAGCATAAGGTAATTCCATGTTGCGACACTACCCACAGGATGACACCCGCCTACCATTCACAGACGAATGGCGTCATTGAAAGCTTTAATAAGACGTTGGGAACTATACTGTCGATGTGTCTTGACCTATAACAGCGAGGATAGGATACAACAGTGCCTTTTGTAATGTCCCAGTACAACACAGCCAAGCAACACACCGCTTCACACCTTTCTGCTACAGGGACCCAAGACCGAAACAACAATTGAATCATTGTTCTCGTTTCAGTCGGACGATTCTCAGGATGACTGCGAGAAACACCTTATTACCAGGACCGAAGAAGCAAGACAGCTAGCATGCATACGGATCCTGGACGCTCAGGAGAAGAAACGGGAGCACTAAAATGCAACGCTCCGAACACTGGGATATTGCCCGAGGGACTTGGTCTGGACTTTTGCTCAAGTCGAGTATTATGAACCTGTATTAAAAAGTCCGAAGGGCACAGACGTGCTACATGCCCTCCAGAGCGTGATGCTCTGCTACAGGCCAGGGACACACATCGACGATTCAAGGTAAAAAAAAAAATCAAGGCCTACTCGACGATTGCGTAGATTCATCACAGTGAAGGAGGTGTAACAAAGCGACAGAACGCGAACATCCACTAATACCACTATACAGAGGACCGTTGGCAAGATATAGGTTCATGATACTCTATTCGGTTGTAGTTAGCACTTCTGAAACACCAGGTAGTATTTTCTCCAGCAGGGGTTGCAATGCGACAAGCCGTGCTGCATGCAGTAGAGCGTAGTGGTTACCATCGTTGTCTGGCACACTGCGTGTCGCCGCTTCAAACCGAATCATCGTCAGTTACCTGTTACTTAGTATTTGTCATTTTTGGAAACTTCTTGAAAAATATTATGTACATAGTGCCTGTATATTATGTACTGTTCGATGTTTGTATCGCCGCCAGTATTTTGGAATATTCGACGCTAGCATAAATAGGTGCACTCTCCGTCTAGGATTTCACTTCTGTTCTGTCTGTACGTTGTGTAAGTAACAACCGTGCTTCCAGTGCTAAGATTTCTATTTCATTGACGTTCCTGCTTTCAGATTCAGACTTTATTGTTGTTTAGATGTGACAATATTACTCTTCAGATTTGTCTCGATCAGGAACTGTGCAGTCCACGACCTTATTATTGACGTCCAAGCTGAAGGAAGGTCAGCACCGGTCGTAAATTTTTAATCTGTTCACTGAAGATCGATTTCAACTACTATGTAGCTATCTTAACTGTTTGTTATCTGCTGTGACAAAATGGCACCATGTGGGATTATCTTTCCGATGAGTCATCATGATTTGGAGGTAATTGCACTGAAAGAAGCTACACAGTAGCTGATATCGATATGCTTTACACAGACTAAAAATTTACGACAGATGCCGCCCTTCTCCCAGATTGAACATTACTCTCGTTATACAAGTGTTATCATAAGCAATTTTTCACAATCTGTCTCAAAACTTGGCCAATGTGTCACGCAAATAGATCCCTCGACAGAATGAGCTATATACTAGCGTGATATTGTGTTTTTCTTATATGTCCTTAAATGTTCCATCTACCCCTTTTTTCACATAGAAGTTAAACAGCAGGTTTCCTTACTTTGAGGCAGCTGATTTTTTTGATTTCTTCTGTTTAGTATTCCCACGTGCTTTATGTCTGTACAGGAGCTACTTATCTCTCTTTCCATAATTCCTCATACATTACTCCACATTATATTATGTATTCTTTTCCTCTCGTGCTGTCATTTATTATTGCAGTGCTTTCATTTATCACTGCACTCTGTTACTAAATGTGAGATGAGAGTTGCTGCTCATCGTTCTTTCCGTCTACACTTCTTCTGCTCTGTTACCGCTCATTCACGTCATAACAGTTACTTCCAAAACCCATTCCACAAATGAATATCCAGCATTCTTTACTAGCTACTAACAATATCACTTTTGTCTATCAACTTAGATGTAATTAACAACCTTTTCTGTATAAATGTAAATGAATATTTTTCTTATTCGCAAATATACTGATAGCTCTAAAAACGGACCAAAGTACGGGTACTATTTACGCTAACCTGTAATCACTGTCAAATTACATCTACAAACGATTTGTGTAGCGTGTAGTTAGACATAAGGAATGATCTATCGCGTCTGCCTTGTCAGCTGAAAAAATACAAAAGTAAATGATTCTCAGTGACAGTGTGCATTCCAATCATTTTCTGATTGTGGCTTCACCATTTTTCTAGCTCGATTTCATTTATACCACGTAAATAGCATTAAATATAACGGCCGATAATTATAGAGAAAACTGTTAGGCGATCTCATGTCTGTAATGGAAATACAGGGTGTCACAGGAGGTGTGGTAAGTTTTTGGGGATGTGACAGGAACGACCATTCGAGGCAAAAAAAATTCTATGAAACGTGGGCTCTAAAATACATACCTTAAGAGCTACGAGCACTTCTTCATCATCGATACTGTCAAAAATATCTCTTCTACTGCAAGCTCTTTGATTTCCATGTTTGGAGAGGTGACAGTGTAGATTAAAACAGGAAATACGTCCAGTAAACATGGGCTTTAAAACACTTACCCTAAGAGCTATGAGCACTTGTTCATTAGATGAGATGTAGCGAACATGAACGAGTACTCTTAGATCTTTAAGTATGCACTTTAGAGCTCATCTTTACTTACTAGACTTTTTTCCGTCTATGTAACTGATGCACAACACTCTCGTTCGAACACTTTTCAAGACAACAAGGTGAGAATGAGAGCGGAATTACACTGTTAAGTCAGAACATTGACAACTGGCTACCGCGAAACTCAGTGCCGCCTGGCACCGTTATAGCGCGTGACGCGATGACGAAGGTATACCTAGTGTAAAAAAAGAAAAGAAGGATTCCATATTTTGCGAGGTGGTAGTAATGAACCATAGCAAGACAAAAATATCCAGCAAAATGAGTGCCTTAAGAGCTATAAGCAATTGTTCATTTTCGCTATTGTGAAACAAATCTATTCGACAGCAAGCTGTTTGCTGTAACTGTGTCCCAGGAGAAAAGCTGCTCGAAATATACACCGCGTCATGGACGCAGGCTGTTAATATCTGTCGAGCTGTCTTATGCTATGAGGGAGATTCGTCTGAGTTTCCAAAGGTCTTGTATTAATTGTTCGAAGCATCATGACAGCTGTGGACCTAAGCGAACATTATCAACATCATTGCTGACCATGTGCTTCCCTTCAACCTTGATGTCCTCCGTGACGGCGATGGCACCTCCCTGCAGAATGGCTCTCTGCGTCGCAAGGCCATAACTTCGCTACAGTGGTTTGAGAAGCTTGTTGCTGATATCGATGTGGTGTTTCAGCCATTAAAATATACCTGGACGAGCTCGATGGAACATGTTCCGGACGATATAGGGTGCCAGCTCACCACCCACAAAGCATTGACCTGTAATTTACGGGAATTGCGTGATCTGTGAACAGACAGTTGCTGCCACGTATTTCTGGAAATCTGTTGAGGACTTGTCGAAACCATGTGTCTTTATTTTGTAAAGAGGACGAACACGTAGTCAAAATGTTTTGATGCCAGACACCCGTCTGCCTAAGATCTAAAGTAATTGTCAAAGTGTCGCCCACTGGTTCATTAGTGTTTTTCTCTGAACTATGAGCCAGCATTATACTCAGCTATCCACGTGGTAAGCAAAAGTACTGCAGAAACTGTGGCATATTTTCGGTCTAGGTTAAAGTAAAACATTTCACTTAGTTGCTGTTTCGTCTCATGCTGGCTGTCAGTCGAAACGTTTCGTTGCGTCGGTTGTTAAGGGTGTCTACTAACTGTATGAGTTACTGTACGACAGTAGACGTTCGATTAACACGCTAGTATTACGGAGATTATTGGGGAACTCAACTGGGAATCGCTGGTGGTAAGGCGACGTTCTCTTTCGAGGAAAGCTACTGAGAAAATTAAGAGTACTGATATCTGAAGCTGGCTGCAGAACGATCCTACTGCCACCAAAGTACATTTCGCGTAAGTATCATGAACCTAAGAGGAATTAGGGTTCGTATGGAAGCAAATAGCAGTCGTCTTTCTCTCCCTCTATTTTCGAATAGAGCAGAAAGGAAAGTGACGAGTAGATGTACAATGTACCCTCCGCCGCGCACCGTACAATGTCTTGCGGAATAAATATGTAGATGTAGTGATAGACACAGTACGTTCAATGTTTTCCATATACCTTGCACGGGAAACAGTACGTTTCATTTGTTCTTTTCGTAGTATGTAGTATTTCAAGCTCAGAAGTGCGATTTGTTACCCTGCCATATTCTGTTTCGTATCACTTCTAATCCTACTCTGTCACTGCATTTCTCACTCATACTTCTTTAAGCATTTCCCACAAATAGCTTAGCCTCATTTTAGTTCACGTTCGAGACAGCCGTCTTTTATAATGTTTATTTTTTATGGTGACAGATTTGGTCTGTTGCATTCGTTTGAATTATTGTTTATCGATGTCACGGTCCATTAGCAGTGTGGCATTGTGAGCTTTTATTTGTATCTAGAGGTTATATAGGAATAAATAATTCAGATATTAATGCTTAAATTCGATGGTGTGGTTAGCAACGGAAGCAGCGATATGGGTCTGGCCCCCCAGGTGTACCATTCAGACTCACGTGTTTTAAGAATTCGCTATGACAGTGCGTCCCACTTCGCCTTTGTTATGACTTGTTCAAAACGCCACCGGACGCCAGTAAATTCTCAACCCACACCAAGAGGTTATTTCAGCTGCTGAACACTTCGGCGTTGGCCGTGCGGCCTGTGGGGTCTCCTGATTCTGCGTCTTGCGTAAGGAAACCTCAGACTGAAAATAAATTCTCCAGTGTCGAAAAATATCATTCAAAGAAGTCGGCGCTGCATTTCTTTCAACAGTGAAAGACGGATGCCGACTACGCTAGGAGCAAGAACATCTCCTATAGAGCAAGTAACAGAATGACAGTCAACTACAAAGAACGGAAAGAGACATAATGAAGAATATAGTCATACATGGGTTGTGATCAAACTGTATTATTTTACACTTTATATATAAGTGACGCCTGTCGGGAATTGATAATCAGTATACAACCAATGTCACGCTTTAAAATGTTTTTTACTGGCGCAACCGATTTCCGAATGCGTTCAGTTTATATCAACGCACATACGCACTGTTTCAATAGATTTTTTCCCAAACGATATTACATACTGAAGAAATGAGCACTTTCTGAAGGCATTTCAAATACTGCAGAGACTGAATTGATAATGCCGGATATTAAAATATAGATTAATCCGGTTTCACAACACTTTATCTTCGATGTGAACGGAAAGATAAATTTGGGGTGGATTTTAACTTCCCTGTCGAAACTAAAGGTTTGTCTAGGCACCAACAGTATATTGGTAGTTAATGTGATTGCAGGAAGTGATTTTCCCTGCGGAACCCTAACCCTCACAACCACCCTCCCACCCTCCCACCCTGGCACACACCTACCAACCCACCCCCCCAATCCACCCACCCGCGTGCACACACACACACACACACACACACACACACACACACACACACACACACAGACTTCCTTGCCCTATTAGACAGCGCGCTCGCTCATTACACTGACGTACATCGAGACGGGAAGGTGGTAATCCGAAATTACGTTAAAATATTATGTGTTATACTTCCGAAATCATCTTGTGCCACAACTCTATGGTCATGATACTGACAGGTGGGCGCAATTCTCTGAATGTTTTGAAGAATGACACACACACCAGTGGAACGTTGAAGATGAAACTTTCTTCAGCGATGAAGCTAGACTCCATTTGTACAGGGGGTGGGGGATGGGGAATGGACCTAACGATGTCTGTTGGGACTTTGACCATCCCTATCTCGCTGTCGAGACAAACAGACTAACTATAGGACGTTTGGTGTGGGATACGTGGGGATTTAACGATACCCCCACTGCTGCGCGCTACAGACATCATCATGAGGTAAAACTACTACAGTGTTTGGACGATCTGCCTCTCGAACGGAGGCGCAGGTGTTTCTTCCAGCAAGATGGCGCACCTCCACACTCCAGACGGAAGGTCTTCCGACTCCTGGCTTAGGTTCTTCCTGGGCGATGGAGTGATAGACGGGGACTCGTATAATGACTACCTAGATCGCCTGACCTGACGTCACTTGACTGTTTTTGTCTGGGGTACTTCAAAAATTTACACCAACATCAGTTGGCCTCCAGGAAAATATTACCAGAGCCTGTACATAAATAGAAAGAGCAATGTTAGGTCAACGTCCAGCAGCGTCCTTCGCCATGTTCAGAGATGTCTGCAGGATAGCAGTCGGTTGGAAAGCCTTTTGTATTACAGGTAGGTGCGAACAGCTGACCGGGAATAGCAGTTGAACTGTGCTGTTACGGTTCAGGTCGTCTTTGTCCGATGATGTAACACTGTTGATGTTCAATTAAAGCACATCAGTAGCAAGCGTTGGTCTCTCAGTATTTTCTGTGTCTCCAATAACTGCGGCTTTGTCCTTAGGCAAAAAAAATGGTTCAAATGGCTCTGAGCACTATGGGACTTAATATCTATGGTCATCAGTCCCCTAGAACTTAGAACTACTTAAACCTAACTAACCTAAGGACATCACACAACACCCAGTCATCACGAGGCAGAGAAAATCCCTGACCCCGCCGGGAATCGAACCCGGGCGTCGGAAGCGCGAACATTACCGTACGACCACGAGCTGCGGACATTAGGCCAAGACAACAGGTGATGATCAGTTACAGCTGTGCAGTGTGATGTTTGTCGAGGGTACGGCACATTCTCCTGCAGCTCAGGGAATAAGACGATGGCTTCAATAACGAACCATTGACATCCAAGGTTGCTTGGTTTCACGGTATATAATATATATATATATATATATATATATATATATATATATATATATATATATATATATATATATATATATATGTGTGTGTGTGTGTGTGTGTGTGTGTGTGTGTGTAAGTTTGTGAAATGGTCTGCGTGCCTCCCTTCCCAAATCAGTTGGGGAGAACTGCGACTCATTATAGTAACAGCGGGCAAGGCAGTAACTCGCCAAAGTGTGAGACGAATTTGACTATAGTTTGGTGGTATGTTGCGGGCACGGAGTACAGGGCACTGAACATTTACGAAAGATAAATGAAAACCCTTATTCTCAGCGTAATTATTAAAAGTATCTTGAGGTTGTACGTGCATGCTAAAAAAATGTACCCTTGTAGAATCGGAAGTTTGTTTTGCGGAGAAAAACTGTGTGCCGGACCAGAACACGAAGCTAACACCTTGCCTTTCGCTGGCTAATGCTCGACCGACTGAGCTTTTATAGTACGACTAAGGACCCCCCCCCCCCCCCCCCCCATTACGGCCTTGCTTTCACCACTACCTTACATTTTACATTCTAAACTTCACCTCAGTTCTCCTGCAAACCTTGCAGACTAGAATTGCTAGAAGAAAGGGTGTAGCCGAGACATTGATTAGACACAGACTGGGGGCTGTTTTCTGAAAGAGCTTTTGTTCAAAGAACGTTCTATTCATAAGCGTAAGTTAAAAATCAGCAGAAGTTTCTACCTTCAGTCATGCAGAAGAGAGACTTGCGAATTGTCGACTGAATTTTTTTGATTCACTTAACCTTCCGTATGAAGAAAATAGAACAGTAATTGGTAATTGTTTTAATTGTTCAGTAGTATGTTAAGCAAATTTAGTTTCTCATAGCACTAAAATTGTGATCTGAAGCGAAAAACGAACCGAATTACTAAAATTATTTTAGAAAGACTTTTGAACCAATCGTTGGAGTTGCTTTTTTCTTCCTCCATATTAATTTTTCCAAGATGCATTGATGTTCACTGTAGATATCTACAGGAACTCATGTGTCATCGGAAATGATAACATATCACCTTCCGCAACACTAAAGTCTAGATTTCCAGAAGGCTTTTGATGCCGTTCCTCACAAGCGACTATTAATCAAATTGCGTGCATATGGAGTATCGTCTCAGTTGAGTGACTGGATTCCTTATTTCCTCTCAGAGAGGTCACAGTTCGTAGTGACAGACGGTAAACCGCCGAGTAGGAAAGAAATGATATCTGGCGTTGCGCAGGGTAGTGTCATAGGCCCTCTGCTGTTCCTGATTTAGCCGGCCGCGGTGGCCGAGCGCTCCTAGGAGCTTCAGTCCGGAACCGCGCGACTGCTACGGTCGCAGGTTCGAATCCTGCCTTGGGCATGGAAGTGTGTGATTTCCTTAGGTTAGTTAGGTTTAAGTAGTTCTAAGTTCTAAGGGACCTCAGATGTTAAGTCCCATAGTGCTCAGAGCCGTCTAAACCATTTTTGTTCCTGATTTAAATAAGTGATCTAGATGATAATCTGAGCAACCCCCTTAGATTGTTTGCAGATGACGCTGTAATTTCGAAAAGTTGCAATTGGCACTAAACAAAGAAAAGTGCGAGGTTATCCACATGGGTACAAAAAGAAATCCGATAAATTTTGGGTATACGACAAATCGCACAAATCTAAGGGCTGTCAATTTGACTACATACCTTGGGAATTACAGGTAA
Source organism: Schistocerca serialis cubense (assembly GCF_023864345.2). Lineage (NCBI taxonomy): Eukaryota > Metazoa > Arthropoda > Insecta > Orthoptera > Acrididae > Schistocerca > Schistocerca serialis. Next base: position 439,548,606 of record NC_064642.1, on the reverse strand, counting down.
CTTAAATTGGAAAGACCTCATAAATAATATTGTGGGGAAGGCGAAACAAAGCCGGCGATTTGTTGGCAGAACACTTACAAGATGCGACAAACCACTAAAGAGACAGCCTACATTACACTTGTCCGTCCTCTGCTGGAATATTTCTGCGTGGTATGGGATCCCTACCAGATAAGATTGACGGAGAACATCGAAAAAGTGCAAAGAAGGGCAGCTCTTTTCGTGTTATCCCGCAATAGGGGTGAGAGCGTCACTAATATGATACGCGAGTTGGGGTGGCAGTCACAGAAACAAAGGCGGTTTTCTTGGCGGCGAGATCTATTTACAAAATTTCAATCACCAGCTTTCTCTTCTGAAAGCGAAAATATTTTATTGACACCCACCTACATAGGATCAAATGATCATCACAATAAAATAAGAGAAATCCGAGCTCGAACGGAAAGATTTAGGTGTTCCTTTTTCCCACGCACCATTCGAGAGTGGAATGGTGGAGAAGTAGTATGAAAATGGTTCGATGAACCCTTTGCAGGCACTTAAGTGTGAATTGCAGAGTAACCATGTAAATGTAGATGTAGAATTGCACATGTACCTACACTCTTATTTCCCAACGTTAGCTTATAAACCGACGCAAACACTGCAATATGTGGACGATTACATACGAACGTTTACTGAATCTGAAACAATCAGAGCAAAGAAAACTAGTGCCGAAGCTAACGCGCATTCTGTTGTATCAAAAATAATCTTCCGCCGAAAGCCTTAAAGTTAAAACAGAGAAAAAAATAACAAGAAATAAAATGCTACTCTATTGCACGAAGTGGACGCGCTTTCCTTGTTACATCGATACCCCGCTACATTTTAGTTAGAAACTATATAATGACAACAAAATCGCTTGTGGACTGACAAATAACAAATTCGGTACCTATAGGCCAGGCGATGTTGCGTGGATGTCCTCATGATCGAGGGGTACCTACTTTTGCTTGTAATCAAAATGTCCTGGGTTCGGGTTAGAACCCCACCAGTGCTTAAATTTTAATTGAAAATGGCTCTGAGTAATATGGGACTTAACATCTGAGGTCATCAGTCCCCTAGAACGTAGAACTACTTAAACCTAACTAACCTAAAGACATCATACACATCCATGCCCGAGGCAGGATTCGAACCTGCGACCGTAGCAGTCGCGCGGTTCCAGACTGAAGCGCCTAGAACCACTCGGCCACCGCGGCCGGCTTAAATTTTAATTGAAAGCATCAGGATTGTCAGCCGAATTATTGCGGCGTAAGGAGGCACATCTGAACTGCGAAAGGCCTTGTGAAAGAGGGAGGAGGGATGGGCAAACTTTCATGGCAACCGCTTATCCTTGGGATGCGAAAACTTCCACTACAAAGCGGGGGAATCAGTAATGATTAACGGCCTGAGGATGCAGATAACAAAGGAAGGCACTGCATGAAGGACACTGTGCATCCACAGGAAATGCGCTCTGAGATGAGGTAACCAGGAGAAAAAAGATTAAATTACCATCGAAAAAGTAATATGCTACAAGTCACAGCGTGCAATATCAGACGTTCGAAAGTGGCATGGAGATATAAAATTTGGAAAGGGAAATGCTAAGTGTCTACATCTAGTGGAAGCCAGTGACGTGAAATGGGAAGAAACTAATGATTTCTGGTCAGACGAATATGTGGTAATAACAGCAGCAGAAAAACGTAAGTTTGGTTACTGACGGGTGATGCACATGACTCCATACTCTAAACAAGGTGATTCTTACCAACGTTTCAAAACCTCCGAAATGACGTAGACATCACTGGCACAAGTAATTTAATATAAGACACATGGTGTCGCAAATGTCGGGAAATACCCCAAAAATGGATGAGAACTGTTGAACATCTGACGTCACCAAATGACTTACCTCGCCGTACATGCAGCCGTTGGTGTTGAGCATGAAACGATGATTGAGCGATGCAGTACTTGCGTTTGAGCAAACTGTTCAAATTTCGAATACCTACATTTACAAAAGGTCACATTTAGAAAAGAAGTTACAAAATTACTGTCCTCGCCGTACCCAGGTAAAAGCTGTTCTTATCTTTGTTTATTTTCTTTCGTCTCTTCTTTTTATGTTTACGAGCATTATTTAGTAAAGGAAACGTAGGTCATTTACTGATGGGAAGAATGCAGTTCAGAAGTCTATACTCATTGACTTGTGACGCAATACAGTTGGTTTATTGTTGTACTGTTGTTTGTAACAAACCAGAGGCGACGGTGAGACCCTAAAATAAAATATTAAATCTTATATCGTTGTAAATACATATCTGATTAATGCA